>NC_056739.1:1307410281-1307710281 GCF_019279795.1 Protopterus annectens
AGTGAATTTTTGAAAACCTTCATTGCACCTTCTTGTGTTTTTGCTCCTGGTATACTGCTAAAGACATAATTGTAGCCTTGAAGATGTAGGCAAAGAAGAGGGGTGTCATGCCTGACCCATGATTTTAAAACTTAAGATTTCTAGGGAGTGGTGCTGCAAGACAGAGTATAGTCAACCAAGTTTGTTTTTAGTAAATACTGCCTGCAATAAGCAGACAGCAAATTAACCCTGTAGGGTTAAGCTTTGATTCTAGGTGTGCTGGGTGATTGTGGGCCAGGATTTGTTTTGGCTTTATCTATTAACAGAAGAATGTATTTTAGTAGAGTGTACAAAATTAGAGATGTTGGCCATTTATGAGTTTTTAATGGTTTTGTTTTGTGATTTGACTAGTGGTGGGGTTTAGGAAAGGCTTCCTAGGCTTGTCAAGACTATCATATCAGGTTGAATTTATCCCTATGGAAATAGTTGGTGGTGGGTTGGGGTGCATAGTATGGAACAGAGGAAGCAGTGGGCTGTTTATATTGCGGAAACTGTGGGGAGCCGTTTGAGGTAGTTGGCTTTTCAGAGATGCAGTTAATGGTAATCAATCAGAGCAAAGGAAACCACTGTGCTGTAGTGAAAAAAACAAGTAAAACAGTAAAGATTTATAGGCTTTAATATTTTGGTAAGCACTAAAGGCACTGGATTTACTTATGTCATTTAGATAATTTCTGGCTACTTCTATAAGATATCTGTACCCTGGTGGTATGAAGTAGTGTTATCTCTGTTGCTTTCAATACTATGTTTTTTCTAGTGTCATCCATTGTTCTGGTATGGTAATCTGCAAATATTGCACTAAATAGAAATAGGTGCAGATCACATTATAAGAAAGATCCATTATGTCCCTGCCTTTTATAAGTATTTGCTTTTTGTCATGTACTAATCCTAACAAAAGTTTAACTTCTATATTTTTCATTGTTTTTGCAAAATAAATCTTCTGAATCAGTTTCGGAATGTGATCCACAAGATGACCAGATGCCTGTCCCAACCAAATGTGGGCAAGGCACAGACATTTCTGGAACAATGGTATAGTCAATTTGAAAATTGTTTCAATTTCTTTCTTTTCATTGTGTGGTTGAGTTGATGTAGTGTGGGGCCCTACCTTTCTGTTTTTATTTTAACAAGAAATTTAGTGTTTTTCCTTTTATGAATAAGACTGTTTTCTTAACAAGAGAAAAAAATCCCATTAACAGTCTGATGTTATAAATTGCAGGAAGCTAGCAGTCAGTTTTACGAGCTATAGAATAAACATGGCAGTGAGGTATAATTTTAAGTCTTTTATATCTGTCCAAATTCAGGAAGGAAGTCTTATCTGTAGCAGTAAAGCTCATTCCAAACTCCTCTGTCCAGCTCTTTTTCTGCACTAGAGATGTTGTTTATTTAGAAAGTGTTTTATTGTCTGTCACTTAAGAGTACTAGTCAATTCATAAACTGTCTACAAGAGCACTTTTTGGCCTCATTGAGTGTTTTGCCCTCTGAATTCAACTGTTTCATTTTTGTTGGTGAAGCATGTTTTCGGTACCACAAAATGACACCTATGCGGCCTTTCTCCATTTCCCAACCCCCCCACAGTAATCCTGTGATTGAAGAGATCTGTCTTCCTGCAACACCCTCACACATAGGGTCTGTCAGGGGCCCGTCAAAGGTTTTTTTATCTTGTGAAAGAACATGTGATCACAGACACTTAATCACTCCTTTGCCTATTCCTTTCAAAAGTGTGTAATTACTGAACTCTGTATGTACTTGCTGTCAGAATATTGGATAATAAAGTGATTATGAGCTATGGGGAGCATATCAGTCAGGGGAGTAGCTGCACTTTGCTCAGCTAAGCATATATCTTCTTGAATTTCTGGCAATACAGCACACAACTGCCATTCTGTCGTGGAATATAAAATAGGTAGATACTAAGGCCGAATGTGCCACCCAAATTTACTCTTGACAAAATGGCTTTATGAGAAGACTGAACAAAGATAACTCAGTGTAGCTTTTATTTTATTTTTGAGGTGATTACACTGATATATCTCTGTATCCAGTCCTTTATTCCTACTTTTGAATGTAATTCAAGAACTAATTATGACAATTTCTAGCCACCATGTTTCGAGCATCTAAGCAGACACTGCAATAATTCACCAATATTTAAAACACTTACTGCGGTCATGTAAATGCAGGTATTCTGAATTCTGTGAGCAGATGTTAACTATCAGTAACAGAAGAGCTTGAGATTTCCATATACAAAATATACAAATTCCTGCATATTAAAATAATGCTATGTGCAATGCTACTCAGTGTAATTTCTTGTATTACTGGTGCTTGTTTCCACTATTAAATGGGATTACAACTCAGTCAGTCCTCATGGTAACAGAACTTTTGTATCTATGACAGATGCATCATTTCAGTCCTGCTCCTAAAAGGATCCCTGGATTCCACATATAATCTGTATAAATAAGCATGCATACAACTAGTACAGTAACTTTACAAAACATAAAACGATAAGGTGCATTTTAACACATACCTATCCATCATATGTTTACAAACAAGATATAATGCTCTACAAAGTACATCACAAAATATGTGTAGTGTTAATCCACATACAATAATGTCAAGCAAGTACAACATCGACAAAGTTGCAAGATACCACTCCGCTATATCCCACAGACTATATTTGATTTTCCTTTTTTGACTGGGTGACTCTTGCCAAATCTCCTAACCAGACAGATCTGTGTTCTCAGGTCAAATCTAAACAAAGGCACTTGATCTCAATGAGTTGTATGTAGTTAAATAAATAAATTAGAATAAAAGATATCCTTAAGCTGCAGTCACATAGTTTATTTATTTATTTATTTATTTATATTTGTTTACCGGGAAATTCCAACTGGACGCAGGTCCTTTTTCAGCAGATGCCCAGGGAGAAAAGCTCCACGTCATGTGCATGATAAATGGAGATACAAAGTTGCATCAATAGTAAACAACATTACAGGTTGTTGGCTTTAATACAATAACAAGATATTGATTATCAACAGTATATACAGTAAATGTTGCACGTTAAGATATTTTCTTGTCATTTATAATATTAGTAACAAAGTTGTCAGACAAGATTTTAAAGTATATAAAGACAACTAGCTAATTCTGACTGTGGTTAGTAGTGGCGGTAGTATAGTTGGGTTAAGAGTCTAGGTGGGAGACGAGGTAAGGGTGGGGGTGCTGGTCTGGATTAGAACAAGGACAAATCCAGTGCAAATTTAAGTGGAATTTGAGTGCAGTCTTGAAAAGGCTGCTGGAAGTTAGAGTAGTTAAAGAGGGTGGAAGATTGTTCCAAAGTTTAGATATGGTACATGAAAATATGGCTTCTCCAGCTGAATTTTTGGGTTTGATAACAATGATTTTTGTTGCTTGATCTTAGGGGCCTAGTGGAGTGATAGGGTTGGAGAAGGGTTTGAAGGGAAGGGATGTTAAGGGGGTGGTTAATAAGTTTATGAGCGAGGGTGAGTTCATTAAAGTGAAGGAACTGTGGGAGTTATAGCCAGTTTAGTTCTTTAAGGGAGATACAATGATGCCTGCGGTAAGAGGTTCCAGTGGCAAATTTAGCAATTTTGTTGTAACAAGCATCCAGCTTGTGTAGGTCTGTCTGTCTGTCTAAGGTTGGTAAGTATAGGGGATGCATAGAGTAGGGTGGAAATTAGCTGGGAATTGGCTATGGAGATTCTAGCTGCCTTGGTTAGGAATTGGCATCTTCGATATAATGCGCCAAGTTTCTTGTGAACTTTTTTTATTGTGAGAGATATGTGGGTGCCAAATCTTAAGTTTGTTGTCGATTTCCACACTGAGTAATTTTGTGTGTTCTGATGGAGAGATGATGGTATTGTCTTTGACGAGAATGTTGAAGTGGGGGTTGTTTTGGGTGGCTTTGAGAATAGCAGAGGGCCAAGGATAGACCCTTGGGGAACTCTGAGAGTAACTGGGAGGCGAGGTGATATGTTATTGTCCCAGATTGCTGATTGCTGGCATCCGTGTAGATAGCTGTGGAACCAGTTGCAGGCTGATTCTGAGAAGGAGAGGTTGGGGAGAGTAGAGAGTAGTAGCTCATGGGATACCATGTCAAAGGCCTTTGAGAGATCTAGAAATACGGCAGTAGAGAAGAGGCCATTGTTTTTGTGATGAAGTATAGTGTTGTTGAAGGAGAGCAGAGTGGAGGTAGTGCTGTGATATGGCCTGAAACCATGTTGGGTTTTGTAGGGGAGATTATTAGCTAGGAGGTAGTTGGAGACCTGGGTGTTGATACATTTTTCAAGTATCTTGGAGAGATGGGAGAGGATAGCAATGGGGCGGTAATTGGAGAGGTCAGTGGAGGGGGTGCCTTTGTGGAGGGGAAATATGTGGGATATTTTCCATATCGAGGGAACATAGCCTTCTGTTATGGAATGGTTGATTAGAATTGAAATTGGGTAGGCTAGTGTATCAGCTGCAGTTCTCAAGTATTCAGAGGGGAGATTGTCAGCTTCGAGTTTCGTGGGTTTAATTTTTGACAATAGTTGTTTTATGTTGGAGGTAGGTACTGAGGTGCTTAGCATGCTGTTACACAGTGTGACTTCAGCATAGCAGGTGACAGCATAGCTTGCCAGACCTACAGCTGAAACACGAGTGCCAGAAACTGAGCAAAATAGAGATGAGGGTCACTGAGGGTATGTTAACAATATGTACAAAGTGGCAATTGTATAGTTATCAGGATACTCTACCATCATTTATAATTCTTGGTTGAGCATTAATGCCACACTTTCACTCAGCGAGTATGCCACATAAAGTTCTCAAAAAAAACCCAGTGCATATTATACTGAAACAGTGCATATAAACAATAAGGGAGGAAGAGGTGTCGATAGCCGAACATTTTACCCAGCACTTCTTGTACTGCTGGTATGAGGTACAATTCCATGGCTTAACTACATGGGAAGTACATAAATCATGTTACATAGTGCTAATTCAAATGTCAGGGGTGTAAATAGTAAGTAGTCACAGACACAGTTTATTACACGTAACTTGTGTCTTGCGCAAACCCAAAGAAAGGTTTATTGTTAATAGCAGATGCAGATGAGCAGCTAACAGTGGTGGACAGCACAAACTTGTGCAACACAGGAACACATGAAAATTACTGACTAATGAGAAAGTGTTTTCATCCTGCATGTTTTTGTCCTTTCTTGTCCCGAGAGAAAAGTGAGTAAGAAGTACCCGTCAGACTTCTTGCTGAATGACTGTTAGACTGCCAGCTCATGGCTGCCAGCCAGTTCCAGTTTCCATTGCTTAGCCACTGCTCTCTGAAAAGCTTTAAAACATACCAAACAAATGACTGATATAACAAAAAGAATGAAATTACAAGATATGAGACATCATGAAGATGGATGTACTGAAGTAAAGAAAAAAACACATCTGCAGGCAGTTCCATTTGTGTGGTTCTCCAGAATTCATCACAGTTAGGTACCCTTCCCTGTAAAATGAGCTACTAAAACCTCCCACCCTTGAGTGATGGCAGCTTCCTCATATCCTGCGACAGGTGCCAACACATTAAGTGGAAATGTTTTCATGAGCTCTTCCAGCACTATTGTAGATGCGTACACATACACACGCACATACACAGCCTGCATGCAGTTATGCATGCTAACCATCTTCCTAATTGCCCTCAATATGATAACCAGTGCAAGAGTACAGTCTATCATACTGAGTTCCCTTTAGATGATCAGTTGTCTCACAGAACCTTGTGTACTAAACGAAATTATAAGGCACAAAGTGTTTTAGTCCTATATGCTGCCATGTTGTCCCCACCATGTCTCTGCCACATAACAGTAAAATGCATGCATGTATCTGTAATCATCGTCAATTTATCTAAACTTCAGCAATTAATTTGACTTAATCACATACAGGAGCTGATAAGAAAAGAGGAGGAAGTGAGAGTAGAGACAAAAATAAGGAACTGGAGAGCTGTATGGCAAAATGGTATGACACAGAAGGTTGTGGTGAGAGGTACAATGTCAGGAATTTGAAAGGTGACTAGTGGAGTACTGCAGGGTCTGCCCTTTGTCCCACACATTTCTAAGGGACTAGAAAATAGCATTAGCTTCTTTGCTGATGCCACAGATATAGGATCAGCAGTTGAGGAAAGAAAAAAGTCTATAAAAAGATTTGGAAAGGCTGAACAAGTGGGCTGAAAGGTGGAAGATGAAAGTCAGTGTAAACAAATGCAAAGTTCGGCACTTAGGCCACAGCGACCAGGTATGGAATATCAGCTATGGGGAGTGTAGCTGAAAGCAACAAAGCAGGCAGAGGATCTGGGCTGTTCGCCACACCTGTATTGGTCCAAAGCCAGCAAAATGAGAGGGCAGTGATAGCAACAAACAGAATGCTGCAGTATATCTTCAGGGGCAGAGTCCAGAAGCAAAGTGGTGAGATAATGGCTTTACTCAATACTGTCTTGGTAAGACTACAGAATGACTATAGCATGCAGCTCTGGAGGCTTGATGAAAGGATTCTAAAGGATAGATGCAAGGCAGATTAGTGGGACAGAGGGGATAGAATATGACCACAAGTTAAAGGAGCTAGAGCTGTTCTTGTTAGAAACCACAAGAGGCAGGGGGAAATTATATTGTTGCACAAGATCATGTCAAGGATACGTAAGGGGGTCATTTTCAACTGGAAGGGTAGAAGGAGGAGGCAGGCAGAGGCAACAGATTACAGGGACTAATTACTGCTGATTTTCCAAAAGTACTTTTTCACAGAGACAGCTGTGGGCCCATGGAATGTGTATTAAGAATGAGCATTAGATAAGGGAATCCACAGAAGCATTAAGAGAAGGCATTGGACAGGAAGAAAAAAGGATAAGGGCAAAGGTTGGAATGGAGGGGAGGTAGAATGTTAAATGCTCTTAAAAGACCAGACTAGATAGGTTTATTATCTCCATCTGCTGTTATCAATTGCAATGTAGTGTAAGGAGGCAAACCGTAATAAACTCAAAATGGAACTGCATTTGACTTCTGTTGCATGAAAGATGTACTGCTTGACTCTTAGAACATCTACTGTGACAGTTCAGGAATTCTCAATGGTTTGATGTTGCATGCTTTTAAAGGCACTGTTTCACTGTCATCAGAATAACTACCCTGGTTAGAATGGACTGGTTGGTTGATACACTGTACGCCATTAGGGTTAAATGCTTGTGGTTAATGACTTTTCCTCTCCCATGAAGGGAAAGTATGAACTTTCAAAATTCGGAAGAGCAGAATCCAATACACAAACAGACATGCATTATGTATGTAGGGAGTCCTGTATTTTACTAAAAAGATTTTCATTAATGTATGTCAGAGTACTATATTTTGCTGAAGAGATTTTCTTCACAAAAGGTACATTGATGGTGCATTTTGTAGGAACATAGCAATGTAAGCGAATAGGATGGAGAGTTTGTATCTTTCACTTATGCTGCAAATGCCCAGAGCAGTTAACAATACAGCAAGGGAATTTGCACTATGACATTGGGTGGTCTGGGGGCATAGCCCCCCTACCTACTTAGCTTTTATATTTATGATTCTCATTTCACTGAAAGCTAACAGTATAAAAACAAAAGTAGGTGGGGGGGCTATGCTCCCCACACCCCTCCTAACTATATATACTAACTCCAAGATCACACTACAGTGGGGAAAAGGGCATATACATTTTATTTGCCCAGCAGTACTTACATTCAGTGAAATGTGATTCAGTGAAATGAGTTTTCAGTGATTTGAGCTTTCAGCAATTTGGTGTGAGTGTTTTGAAATTCAGTGAAATGAGTTTTCAGTTAATCAAAGTAGACCTATATATATATATATATATATATATATATATATATATATATATATATATATGTGTGTGTGTGTGTGTGTGTGTGTGTGTGTGTGCGCGTGTGTGTTATATTACTAAATTTAGTCTGCATACTGTGTGTGGGAAGTGCCTTTATGTGTAGAAACTGTGTAATGTCAATTTGTTGTTTTCCATGTTTCATATAACACCTTATGCTGTTGTCATGTTACATGACAAGGCCTTCAGGGATGTGTTGAAGCATGAAATGGTACAGCAAATAAATGCTGTTGGACGTCACAACCAGACAGTGATGCAGGTGCATGATAGGATCACCTGTATGCAGTGGCAGAACAATTGTAGACAATGGGCTGTTTTCAATCCATGGGCCCCCTTGTCTGTGAGGACCATGGAATCCTCATGTGTTTTTGTGACTTCACCTTCCTGACAGTTTTAAACCTGTATTTATTTACCTGATTGCTTTAAATTATATGTATTTGATATAGGAGATACTAATCAGATTTCCGATCATAACCAGGTTGTTCGTGTTTGTGACATAGATGTCAAGAAATTTACCCTGAAAGTGACGCTGTTGAGATGAATCTTCACATCCATGTTAAGAACACATAGCCACATGGTTACGATCGGACGGGCCTTGTAATAATTCTTTGTAGAGCATGGAGCTTTACCTGGTCCCATGTACTACAAAAGCTGGAGAGAAAAAAAGTGTAGGACCTGCAACACACTTATCACTACCACACAGAGAGCAGGTAGCATAGAAGAGTGGAGGGACGTTATTAAACACTTCATAATTAATTTGGACATTTTCTTTTTTCTTTCTTTTCTTTTTTTTTTCAAGTTCAAATGAAGTATGCCATATTCAATAACTTCCACTGTTCTTCTGAGATGGCTGATTACTGTTAATGTTTTTTCACAAGAAGCTGAACAGCCACAAGGGGTGCCTAAAAAGTTTCTTTTTTACCAATTTTAAAGTGTTATCACAGTGTTCTATGCACTGCAAAGCAATTATGGTCACTTTATTTACTGGGTACACTTCAGATGTCTGATTATGATTAATCATTATTATCATCATTACTATCATTATTATTATTACTACTATTATTATAAGGGCCTTAACCAAGAGCTGTGAAACATTAACTCTGACTAGGAGTGAGAACAAATAAACACTTGTGAAAACCAATAAGAGAAAAGAGGGACCTGAGACACATGCACCTTGCTTGGGTAATAACATGCCCTTATAAAGTGTATAGTTGCCTTTGAAACACATTTCACAAATGTCTAAAGACCATAAAGTGCAGTAGTCCACTAAACTTTACAATTTGCTGGCTCTGGCACCATAGCTCTAAACCTCATAACACAATAATCAGGGAAAATAAATAAATAAATAAATAATTGGGGGGGGGGGTAAAAGCCCCAAAACATACTTTGACTGTTGGTAGATTAACAGGTTTTACATTAGCATGCATTTTTTCTGAGGGATATGAAGTTTGAAACTCAACTGTGTCATTATTTAGCTACTTCAATCTTTTTTTTCCAGAAAACCACAAATTTTATGAGAGACTAACCAAAAGTATAAGGCAAATTCAAGGACATTCTGCAAAATCGGCAGTGGCTGAGAACCTACCTCTCAACTGTTCCTCATCATGGAGAATGTTCCTCATTCTAAGTCTTAAAATCACCATGTCCCACACTGTTCGACATTGAAAGGGCCTGCCACACATTCTTCGTTAAGTATGTTTGAACTCATATCCTTGGTAAATAGTACTGAATCAACTTAATTAATCAAAATAACTGTTTTAGAAATATAAAGTAGCAAATTTTAACCATGCTGTGAGCTTCCTAGCTGAAGTTTTTAGAAAGGTATTACTGACTGTTCCACATTTTGCCCATTTGTTCCACATTACGAGAGACAGTATTCCACATTTTGGAGATCGAAGATTGAGAACCATGGTTGAGTGGTATACTTATACTGCATCACCATCTACTTGCCTTCCCTATTCAAGTTAGTACAGCACACTAACCCAAACACAATAACTGCCTGAAAAATGTAGAAATCAAAAGTCCCAGTAAAAACATCAATGGACAAAACTCTCATGTCATGATTTATTTCAAATAGTACGTGGGAGTCTCCTGATCCAATATCCCTGTGGACTGGTTGTGCTTGTCTCAGTGCTGGGATGGACTGCCTTAGTCTGACTTCACTGTTGAGTTTTTATAACAAATCTGGTAGAAATTTATAGAAAAGTTCGATTTGTTGCAGGCCTTCAAAATTATCTGGCTTTCTTTTCAGAGATGCAGAGAATGTTATGGCTTACAGTAAGTGACAGGGATAGATTTTAAAGATGTAGGCAGCAAGAAATAACTTGGCTAAGTTATACGATCGGTATTGTACATGAACAGACATTGAGTAATATACATTAACAATTATACATACATTTGCTAATTAAATTGCATTCTTATGAAATAAAGGCAACTATTACAGTATAAAAGGTATGTATGCATTTAGTAGATTTTGAACTTTGGGCATTTGAAAAGGTGTATTAATGGTCTGTCAAACAGTTGATAGGTCATGTGATTAGTGCTTAGAAATTCAAAGAAATAAAAGTGAGGGAAGGAACTTGTTAGAACAGAAAATGTTAATATTGTACTTAAGAGGTGTGGTATTAAGTAGGTTCAGAAACAATTATATATGGCTGTCATAAGATTTGTATTAGAAGTAATGAGGCAGGGTGGCGAGCATGGTCAATAAACTATGTATATGGCTAGGAGATGGGGCATAGGATTCTGAGTGAAGAGAAATGAGTTGATATGGCAAGCTGAGGTAACTGTGGCATGTATCCTGCACATATGTAGGAGCAGATCCATTGATTTGGCAGGTGAAGTTTTAGTTGTGTTTTAAATGAGTTTACATTCCAAATGGATTTCAGTGGTAGTGGGATGTGGTTCCATAATTTAGCCACACTATTTAAATAAAGAGAGTCACTTTCAATATTAGATGATTTGGCTATAGTTATTACTGATTTTTTCTCAAGGGCATAAAATTCTATTGGGGAGTTATGCTTTATTATGTTTTAAGGTCTGGATGATTTTCTGGCTTGTAGAGAAGCCTGCGTGTTGAAGTCAGCAAAGAAAGAGCTAGGTTATGTAGTAGTTCTAAACAGCTGAAATCTGTGAGTGCTTAGCAGTGGTGTGTTCTATTGTTACCTCTTACTGCAAGTTTTGCAAATTAACATAACTGAAGTCTGCACAGTTGCGAGCCTTGAAGGTTAGTGAAGATTGGAGCAACATTGAGGAGAGATGGCAGTAAGAAAGCAGTGGCTATAGGTTTTTTTGTCTCCATCAGTGAGGTAAGTTTTTACTCAGGTATAATGTCTCCAAGACTTTTAGGTTCCCAGTACCACTGGGGAAATGGACCCCTTTCCTAAGTCAAAGTATGATTGAAGTTCATGAAATTAGAATTGTTTCAGTCTTTGATATTAGCCAAACCTTTCCCAGAACTGACTCCTACAATTCATATGGAGTTACATGTATCAGTATAATACCTACATTTGACTGCAGATTCTTTTTAACCCTGTATAGTGTACCTAGTTTTGGATGATTTTTAGCCGCAGGATACATGAAGGTCAAATTTCATCTGGTTATCTGTGATGACCCCCAGTAATTTTGTGAGGCTTACTTGCCCAATCATGGTATTTTGTGCAGAAACGACAGTGAATACTGCAGTAATTTCAGTTTTTTTAAGTTTTAGAAGTAGTTGTGAATGATTTAGCCATGTTTTGATCAATATGAAGGATTGTTGTCTAATGTATTAGAGTTTAGAAAGTTTTGGCAGAGCAGGTTAGAGCTGAGCCATCAGTGTATTGGTCAGCATTTTTTTGTAGCAGTGTAGACGTCATTGATGAATATGTGAAAAAGCATGAGTTTTGATCCTTGTGGAAAGAAGGTGGAGAAATCCTTTTTCTATTTTTCTATTTCACTGACACCCTATTATATTGGTACACCACTTTTCTTTAATTTGATGGTTTTAATCACACGTTCTGGTAATATTTCCCATGGATTTACATAATTATACCACATTGTCCTATCTTTTTCTGTATCATGAATTTTTATTTTCCATGTTACTGTTTTTTCTGGATAATTTTTAACTTCCTCGTTTACTTATTCTTTTTCTTATTCCCATCATGTCCCAGAAATGTTTGTACTTACATTTAAAACGTTTCCCTAATACATTCTCATTGTCTTCCATTACCCACTTTAATACTATATACCCAAGTTTAATGAAGCAGAATGCCCAACTGGATTTAGTAAACCCCCCCATCTTCACTCGTATACAACACACCTCTTTTCACTGGGTATAATCGTGAACCCCTTACGAAAGAAAATGTCAACGGCATAATTTCCTTTTCATATTTTCATGGGATAATATAAACATGTGACATATCTGCTGCTTTTTTCCCCATTAATAGTAAATTCTCCAAATAAACCTTTTTCGAAATTATATAGTGCTATTTTCCGATTTAAAAATATGTATAAATAGTGTGAGTCATGTATTCTATAAATTGGCTATCTGCTGTATTGTATATATCACATTATAGTGTGGAGCTTTTCTCCCCAGACCTCCACTGAAAATGGACATGTATCCAGTCAGACTATCCCTGTCAACAAATGTAAAATAAGTAATAATCCTTGAGTCCTTCATTGAAGTCATACTACTTTCATTTATTTCATTAAGCCCTCCCATTACATCATAACTACATTTCCCAAATGTTATTCCTAGCAAAGACACTTTACTCTTTGAAAAATACACGTCTCCAGTTTTTACCACATGACCCAAATCCTTACTTTTGTCTTTATTCAAGGTCATAGTCATTTCCTTTAAATATCCATTCAGATAAGCCAACACTTCCCCTGCCTGTATTTTGTTATTAGCAACTACAAGTATATTGTCTGCATATGTCAAAACTATAGGAATCACCACTTCCTTTTGCATCTTTCGCTTTATAAGCTACTTTATTCACTATCATATTTATTACCAGTGCAAACAATATTCCACTTATGGGACATCCTTGTCTTATTCCACACTTCATGCATGTTTCATTACTCAACCACCCATTCACTAACATTCTCACTCTATTACTTTGATTCGGTAACATACACACACTCCTAATTCTGTTACGTATTCCATACTTCTCCATGACATCGCACAAGGCATCATGTTATGCTGTATCAAATGGCTTGCTAATATCTACCTACTATCACCTTTCACATCCTCCCTTTTACTTAGAATTATTATCCACAATTTCTGTCCCAACCAAATAACAATTCTTGATATCCCTTCCCTTTTCTACCAGATCTACTTTCTTCCACATCTCTTATCCTTTCTTCCATTCTCCTCTGTATTATTCTCATAAAAACATTATAATGTGTGTTATTTAGTGTGATGGCTCAATAGTTTTTATTTTATTCTTCTCATCTTTCTTCCATATAAATTTGAATTACCCACTACATAACTCTTCATAAACAAATCCTTCCTTCAACCATTAATTCAATACATTCACAAAGGATTCTCTCTTTGCCAATCCATTAATTTGTTTTATACATTCCATACCCCATGCCATCTGGACCTGATAATTAATCAACATTTACTTTCCTAAGCACGTCATCTAGTTTGTTAATAATTTCTTTTAAACGTTCTATCTTAACGCACTCTGGATTTTTTTTTTACTTTCTATTCTTGTATTCTCTCTTATTTTCCTTTGGTGTATTCTTACAATTTCTATGTGCTGTACTCTTACCAATATCCTCCTTTAAAGTTTTACACAAATGTGCAGATACCGCCTCTCTTCTCCATTATGAATAATATCTCTGCATAAACAGCACTGCCTTATTTTTTTCATGATTTCTTTTTTATATTTCTTTTCCCATATAATACTTTCTTGTATTATTTTCTAAATTCTCTAATATTTTTCTGTACACTGTTCCCATACTCCACTTTCTCTTCCTTTCTTACATCATTCTGCCATCAAAAACATTTTTGTACCTCTTTTTAAATTCAATTTCATTATTCAGACCAGTTTTATAGAAACCCTTCATGATTATATGATCCTTCCATAACTGTAATACCTCCCACCTTCCAATTTCATCTTATAATTTCTCATTAATTATTTTTATTCCCTTTCCTATTTTAATATACTCCCTTGCTTCCATCACATCCATCCATATTGCAAGTTGGCCTGAAAAACCCATCAGAACTGTATCACCATCTGCTTCCCCCAAGCCGTCTGAAAATACAAAATAATCAATTTCAGATCTAAGTGCTCCCCTTCTATAAGTCCATTGACTTTTGTTCCACCCAGCTAATGTACCACATTTTATCACTTCCTGTATTTTTTCATCTTTCCCTTTCTTTTTACATTTCCCCTTAAATCACAATTAAAGCCCCCTACAATTATAATTTTCATGTTAATCACCAGATAGTCTAATATTTGATGAAACAGAGTCTCTCTTTCCTAGCTTATTATATAGTCATATATACTGCTGTAATTCTATAAACACATTGTCTCAACTTCACATCCACAGCAATTAACCTTCCAGTCCTTACTACTGTTAAATCTAATGTTTTCTGTTTTTTTTTTACCCAACACAGCCACTCCAGAACAACATTCACTTCCTATGTTTGATGTTGTATTTCCATCCCACAATCTTTCTGTTTGCAGTCCTTCTTCATTTGTCAGTAGTCTTACATCCTCTAACTAATTAACATCCACATCACACTTAGCACACAGTTTCATTATCCGTATCCTTCTTGCAGTGTTAATACTGTTCATATTTACTGAAAGTACTCTAAAATTGTTGCTTTTTTCTTTTTAAGGGAAATATTTCTAAATTTACATTTTCTTATTTTTATTTTTTGCCAAACTGAATATTTTCCTGGGTTTATGGACAAACATTCCTTGATCCTCAATCAGATGTTCACTTTCTACAACTTCAGAAAAAACTGTTAGTGTCAGTCCCTTCTCTTGAACTGTCTTCCTTGCTTCTCTCCTCATTTTCCCCTCCACATTTTTTCTTCTTCTCTTATTTATCCCTCTCCCCCATCCTCTTGTTTTCCTTCCTCATGTATGCGTTCTTCCCGTCCCCCTTCTTTTTCATTATTTACTTTTGCTCTTGACAGTCCTTCCTAAAGTGTCCATTTTTTACACAGCTTGCAGTCACACACATTCCTTCTTATCTTTTCTCCCCATACTGGTGAGATTGTGCCTTGTCATAATTCTGTATTAAATAAGAAAAGTCTGTACAAAAGAAACATGATTTAGGCTGGCCAGAATTTCTTAATGTCTGTCTATGACCCTCCACAAAAATAACAGTTGACAAGTGTTCCACTGTGGGTTTTTTTATCACATTTCAAAACAGCTTCCAACCTCCACAGTCCGTTCCATAAATTTCTCTCATCACTAATTTACACCTGTATGCATCTTTTAACATTGTCTTTTTCCTGTTCATCAGTTCTGAACTGCAGAGTAACATTTTTTTAACATTTAAGTTGCTACCAGAAAACAAATAATTGTTTCATGGATAAATGTCCTTCCTTTTGTTACACAGTTCCAGAAATGTCATCATTAGTCCATCAGTTTCAAATATTAAGTCACAAAATATCTGTTCCAGTATGTATAAAAGAGAGCTTTAAAATCCCATGACAGTTACAAAATTGTCATATGCATAATATCTATACTGTAGTTTCCTTCTTTGTTCATATTCTCACAGTTGGTTTTATTTTCTTTTTTAAAAACAGATTTACTTAGTTTGTTGCATGTCTCCTTTTTTATTGATGTCACTGCTGCATATGTTTTAATTACCGCATCATTTGCTGCCACAAAAACAGACATCTTCTCAGTTTGTTGCTGCTTTCCTCTTTAACTTTCTGTCACTGCTACGTAAACTTTAACTGCTGCATTCTCTGCTGCCACATCACCTGGTTCCTTTTCCACATTACCATCCATAGCACTTCCAAAAAAGGTATCTACCATCCCACCCCAGGAAACAGGAGAACTGTCACCTGAATCATGCCGCTCGATTATTTTTAACAGAACATCATCAGCAAGCCCTCCTGACGGCAGCTCTGTTATCTGCATCACTTCGATGGATTAGCTTCCTTGTCTATGGAGACAGCCAAAAGCTGCTCATTTCTAACATCCACCACACAGGAATATTTGTATGCATTCTGAAGCTCCAAATCAAACACATTTTTCTCCAAATTCTGACTTTCCACCACCAAACTTTCCATACCGCATGCTGCTGCTTCCCCTAGGCACCTTCCTTGCTTCTGTAGGAGCCCTTCAACACCATCTGAGTTACAAGAAGTACATGAAATTCCCTGATGGCATGGCCAAATTTCCCCTATCAGTATCAATCCCACCTCGGCTCTCTCCTGAAAGGAGGCTAATAGCCTAGTGGGATTAACCCAGTCTGCAAAGGATAAATATAATAAATAACTGTCAAAAGAATGTTAAAAAGCATAAGCAAATTAAATTACCTGCATGAACCCCATATTTGTTAAAGGACACAGGCTCAATCTCGTACCAGAAACAAAACTATTAAAAACCAGAAATAAAACGTGGCAACCTACTGACAGGTACAATCCTTTAATGAAGCGCTTTTCGTTCAATGCAATTCTTTGAACTTCTTCAGATAAACGTAAAACACATACAGAATCATTTAAATATCTATGTTATCAAATCAGCTGATCCCAGCTTACTACAATTTAAAGGGCTATCCTATAATTCTTAAAATAAAAACCCTGAAAGCATCGCAGAACCTAATAAATAAAACAGTTTACATATTCTAAATGTACTAATGTAAGTATAAATGTATATGTACATGTATATTTAAAAATATATAAAATGTCGAGTGGAATAAATAAAATAACAATGAAAGTAAAAGTAGGAATAAAAATGTAAATAAAGATGTAAATAAATATATGTAAATCATCCCATTACTATTATTCCTATTAGAGCAGCAGTACATACATATTAGTCCATAATGCAGATGGTGATATAATACTATCTACACAGACTTTTAATTTTTAGAATAGGCATAATGGAACACATATCATTGAGTCCAGGCTCATTATATGCATTTAGGCGTATTTGCCATACTAATTCCAACTTTTCAAGTTCTATTTCAGTTGGTCCACCCCTTATTTTTGGTCCCATTTGGTCCAGTATCCAGAATTTGAAGGTGTGACTAGGATTTTCTTGGACATGTTTAGCTAGTGCACTGTCTTGATTAGTTTTTTTGATGCTATATAAATGGTCGTATATTCTATCCCTCAATCTACGTTTTGTTTTGCCTACATAGAAACTGGGACAGTGTAGACACTTAGCTAGATATACGACCATTTTGGAGTTACAATTAAATTTGCCTGTACTCTTCAAGACTTTTTTGTAACTATTGCTGTTCTGGATGTCTATTGATGTACCTACATAAATGTATTTACAGTACAGGCAGGCATAGCATTGTTGCATGCCCTTACATTTAGTCATCACTTTTTTTAAACTTTCAGATATATTTTTAAAATTCCTATCTCTTCTTGTTGTGAATTTCGGAACTAATCCTAATTTCTCAAGAAGTTCCTTATCCTGAGTAATGATGTTCCAATTTTTCCAGGCTCAACATGCATAAAGGTTATCCAACTGGAGTAAAATCAATACACATGCAACACAATACCATGGTCTTTTGCTGTTCTGTACAATCTTAGAAAAAATAGAACTGTAATAACACCTGGCACATACCTGTCCTGTAAAGGAAATTTAGTGAACCGAGTGGATGTGGACACCTAACTGAGGGGAGATTTAGGAGTACATTGTACTACAGTAACACAAATTCAGAGGGAGGATGGAAGTGTGAAACTGCACACTATATAATATATATATATATATGTATGTCATTTGTCTTTTGTCTTGTTCTTAATAGTTGTATGTATGTTGTTTATGTAATTCATACTTGGAGAGTCACTGAAACCAGAGTCAGATTTCTTGTATGCATGCATACTTGGCCAATAAATGTGATTCTGATTGATTCAGCTTGGTCAGCAAGTCTAGGCAGCTTTGTAAGCCAGCCTTAGGCCCTTTATTGCAGAAACCAATCGGTTTATAGCTGGTACTCAGCAGTTAACATGAAGGCACAAAGTAAAACAGGTTTTCTTTCATTTACTGAATGCAAACACCAAGAAGCTAGGGGTAGAAAGTATCTGATTTGCAGAGTGTAATCTGTTAGCTAAGTGAAAGGGCAATGACCAATTAAGTAAAAGATCCTAGAGTGTAATGACTAGTCCTTTAAGAAGAATGTCACAACCACTTTCCAGCACAAAGCAGAGACATAGATGAAGTTCCTGTACAGCAGGGCTATTTATGTTCAACTTGCATACATTACACAGTGACAACTATCTCAGTTGGCTTCTCTCACAGATGCAATGTTTGCACATAGCCAGTTCACTGAGGTGTGACTTGTGACAGAGTTCCTGGTATTTAAGGATTAGGGATCAGTGTCATGTCAGCTGGCTATTGCACAATGACAATACTCTCAATCAACTACTGCTCACAGGTGCAGGTTTTGCACAAGGCCAGTTTGCAGAGACGTGGCTTGTGCCAGAGCTCCTGC
Source organism: Protopterus annectens (assembly GCF_019279795.1). Taxonomy (NCBI): domain Eukaryota; kingdom Metazoa; phylum Chordata; order Ceratodontiformes; family Protopteridae; genus Protopterus; species Protopterus annectens. Next base: position 1,307,428,810 of record NC_056739.1, read on the forward strand.
TATTTAAGAAACCGGGATCAATGTAATGTCCATGGCTTATTGCCATTGGCAATAATAAGTTGCCTGTTTTGTGACTTGAACCGTGAATGCCTGCATGTAAATCTACAACTCAAACCACTACACTATCTTGGCTTCATCTCAGCCTTTAACTGCTCACATATGCAGCTTTTGCACAAATCCAGTCCACAGAGGTGTGACTTGTGGCAGAGTTCCAGCTATTTAAGGGACAGAGATCAATGTAATGTCTTTGGGCTCTGCCCTGTGAAGGTAGATGGTGACCGAGTGGATGTAGAGACCTAACGTTGCCCAATAAATGATGCCAAACTAGATAGTTAAGTCTGCTAAGTTTGTTACTGTTTTGTTGTCATCCCTTTATGAAAGGCTAGTCAAGTCACAACCTCTATTACCCTGATAATACAGCAAGCTTAGAAAGAATGGTAAGGTTATCGTTTCATTGTGAGCATACTGCTTTCTTAATAGATGTTACACACTCTGTGCCACAGTGATGAACAGTGACAAAGATGGAGTTTTAATCCCATATAAATTATACAAATGGCCATATCACTACTGCCTAAGGTTAAAATGCAAGAAAGAAACTACACACCTCTCTACCTCAATAATCCAGTCACAAAATGTAACCAGGTCCCAACAGTATAGAAGGATGCACTGCTGTCCTGAGTATTAACTTTAAACATTTACTCCCAGATTAGACTGCACACGTGCCATTTACAGAGCTCAGACTTTGGGCACACCCAGGTTCCTATCTCACTACTCTCTCTCTGTGAACCACACTGTCTTCCAAAGCCCTTTACTCAAAGTATCTGCCTTTCACACAAGTTATTATTTTAACAAAAGCATACACACACTACACTATGTAAAGAAGAATCTGAATCAGAGTTTACTGAATATCATAGCTGCTGCTTAATAAAGAGTTGTTTTCCCTAGGTACCCTAAGTTAGAAAAATATTAAAAATATACGGACATAAGTTAGACCTTTTCATAAATATGTCATCTGTGTATTCCGAGGAAACACAAGATGATCAAAGACCAGTCTCTCAAGTTTTTATATATTTTATACTATTTTATTATATACTTTATTTCTCCTCTATTTCTGTCCTTCGTTGTCTACTAGTGATGACTTGAATAATAACCACTACCTATGTACTAAAGTAGAGTTCTTCTCAGCTTGATCATAGTGTTACTTACTCTAAAAGTTTTCATCCTCTACCTTGCTGTAAGTAAGCATAAGTTTGTATACCTGTAACCTGCCATCTGATGTAAAATTAACAAATCTTGCTTATTTGTCTTTTGTATGATATGTCATCTTTATTTTTTTTCTTTTCTCTAGCCAACTCTGTACACATTTTTATGCCTGTTCTACATTTATTTAATGTCACTTCCTGATATTGCATATATTGTAAGTCATGATACTATTGCACCTTTTGGAGCTTTTCTCCCCGGGCCTCTACTGAAAGTGGACATATATCCAGTTAGACTAGCCCAGTCAACAAATGTAAAATAAATAAATAAATATATATTCCAGTTCAGGTCTGTTCCCAGAAGCATTGCATTACAATTTCCTTGTGGAAAACATTACATCGGACTACATAATGTTTGCTTTTCTACTACAAAAGTAAGTAAACCAGTTATTCTGTGTACGACTTTCTTAGGAACAATGCATTTACATACTAAGGTCATCTGGCTTTGTAGTGCATTTTAACTACATTATATGACTCGAAATTTCATGTATCCACCCTTGTGTGGCTTAGTGTTATGCAGACACTTTAGCTCTTCCTGAGATGCCACATAAAATTACACTTCAAAGACACTTCATGACCTTACATGCCCTTTTTCTATTCAAAAAAAGAGGGAAAAGGTTGCATTTTCTCAAGCTGTGAGAAACACATTTTGCAGACTAAATGTGTGAATAGTAGCTAATAATAGTGAGAAAGAGAGAAGTACGTAATATCTTTAAATCAGTCTTTATTAGCCTGGAATCAGTCCAGGCACCACAACATCATTTTATTCCTGTTTTGTGCAAACCTAATGCTTCTACTTAACAGTAATACTTACCTCTTAAGTCTGATATATATTTTAATATTGTTGAGATGCTATTGTAAAATTTCCATTGATGCAGTTAAGCTTGTAAAGCTTTATAATGTTTGTATTCAACCACAGGGGTGTAGTCTTTACATTTTATTGTTATTTAACTAGTCAGTATATTACTGTCAGTAAGAACACAACGCTTTCTATGTCACAGTGATGCTCTGTTAGTCAAACTTTTTCTTATAGAAATTCAGTCAACTGTATAAAACTTATTTTGTGGACTCAGGTTGAAGATGTGCCTAGATATATCCCCAAATTCCCTTAGTAAATAATTGTGAACCAGTAAATTTAAGGCTTCAGAGTATCTGATAGATTAAAATTGAAAAATCTGCTAAAATAATTATCGCCACCAAATTTTATTTTTCTTTTAGGTATACTGATCAATTGGGTAAAAGTATTTTGAAACACCTCGTGTATAAAAAAATGTCAAATTCCATGTTGTTTGAATGAAGTGCGTATTCCAATTAGTAGTTGAGAAATTAAAATAACCCAATAGCGACACACTAATATTAGCCTGAAAATGTCACAGATCAGTATCACAACTGATGGCTGTTATCTTAGTTTGTCACTGGTGATTGTATCTAGAAGTGGGTTTGTAATTCAATGGATATTGCTGCTGTAATGGTAATTGGTGTTTACCCAGAAGTAATAATAAGAGCTGTGACATTATAGTCCTAGGAAATTAAAAAGGCCTAGGCCTTACGTCTGAAAGCTGTAAACATAAAGGAGAGGTGAGGTAATATTTGACAAAGATCAGTGCACAACTACAAACTGTCATATGGGAATACTTCAGTTTGCCGCGTCCCATTTTGTTGACAATGTATTGTGCATATTTAATTGAAGATATGTATAATTGATGTTGCATTGTATTGGCTGTGGAGTTGCTGATAACTGCATTCTATGAGGTTGGGTTACTTGGAGTCAAGAGAAAAGGTCATTGTTTTAGCAAATTTTCCTTTTTTTCATGATTTTAGTGACATCAGATGTAGTTATATTTAAAGACAAGGGATGTAAGTCAGAGGCCTTACTTAAAATAATAATTATTTCATTTGTAAACTTTGTTCTTTATGACATTTCTGATTATGTTTTGTATTTTTGATATTTTATTTGTAACATTTTAAGTCCTGGTATTCTGGTGTTCAAAGCTGTATTAGGATTCTATGTCTCATCTGTACTTGTGGTTGTCATAATAACAAGCAGTCGTTAAAGGAACCCTGTCACATATCAGACAGGTTGTTATTTGTTAAAGATAGTGCGCACAACTTTTAAACTGTCATAGGACGTGTCTTATATTGCTGCATGTATCCCTGAATATTGTTACTGCTTTTGAATGCACTACTTATACAAAGAAGCTTTTACAATCATCCCTCTTATTTTCTGTGAAGTAATATTTCTTCTTGTATCCTCTGAAGTAACAACCTTGAATGTGTTTATTTATTTTTGTTGCTGGAGTAATGGGCTGATCTACCAAGAAGTCATTTCAGTCACAGCCTAGGAATTATAGCAAGAAAAGAGCTGTCAGAAACAATACAAGATTAAAGTATAAAGGAAATACAGAGGCTGCTAATGAAGGAAAGCACAATATATAAGGAGAGCACTAATAAATTCAAACATGGCTGCGCCTGATATTTACAGATGTACAGTGATCATTACAATGGTCAAGTTTTTATCACAATTTAAACCATACAGACCCAAATGACTATCAAGAATGAAGAAGTTACTTGCAAGGGTTACGAGGCAGATGGCTGAACAGGAGAGAGAAAGAAGAGAAATAAACAGAAATGGAGAGGGAATGTCAGGGCGGTAAGATGTTATGGGGTATGAATGTGAGGGGCTGGGTTTTACAGAAAAGAGTTCATGTGAAACCATATCATTAATGTGGTGCTTTTATAAGGGAGGGCATGGAACACAGGTGGGGAAACAGTGTGATGAAGGTGGATGGGATATTGAGTGGATGGGTTTAAGTTATAGGGAGATGGGGGAAGCATTTGCACGTGGACCTTTTTGTAGGAAGGATATTAAGTCTTGAAATCATAATTATACTCTTTTGCTCTTGTATGTTTCTTTTTAAGCAGCAACCTCTTGGACTCTACTGATACCACTGAGATATGTTTCTGCCTTTTCTCCTCTGCTTTCCTTCATATTGTTAAACTGTTAAAGTTTGCCTCAGTATGGCTTATGCTATAGACAATGCACCATTTTGCCTCTATGCTGCCTATCACGTCAAACTGATGAACTGTCCAGAACTGCATCCAGTATGATGGGTCCCTATCAGCTATCTGTGTGCAGTGATAATAATGATTTGCACAGTTATAACCAGGGATACATCCATATACATCATGGCATAAACAATTTGAAAAATGTTGTGTACGCGGATGTGCTAGAGTTTAGATAAAAAAGTACTAGTGTATTTATCACAGTTTACAGTTGTAATTTTTCAGAAGGCAAGGTTTGCTAAACGGGTACAGTCATGGTGGAAGAGGAGCTACAGTTTGGAAGATGGCATATAATTTCAAATAACTTGACTATGCCTCTGCCTTTTCATTTCTTCAGGTGATGAAACATCTTATATCTTTTAAGTATTCTTACTGCTACCATAAATAGCTGGCTTACATTTGTTGTTGCTTTTAATTCCCCTACTACTTCCCCTCCATTGGCCTATTCCTTTCTTTCACTTTACTTCTTAAATATATAATTTTTAATTTCTCCAAAAGTAAGTTACTTTACACTGTCATAGATAACTCCATTTTAAAATCTCAGTATGTAGGACGATATTCTTTATGGCAACTCTTCCTTAAGCTTAAACCACCCACTTTAGCACCTGAGATTCTTCCAACCAAATCCCTTAAACTAGCCACAGATGTCCTAGCAGTTCCAGTCTCCATATCATTGATAGGGCCATAACTAAATCCTAAGTTCCCAAAATCTGGACGCAAAGTAACATATTATCTGTTCATAAAGATGGCAGTTATGACAATGTTAGTAACTTCAGGTCAATTGCCATACTACTTCTACTATCAAAGATACGTGAAAGATGCATTCATGCACAGATAATACAGTACCTTTTAGACTGAAACCTACTTTCTAACTCCCAGAATGTGTTTCACCTTAACCACAGCACAAAAAGTGCCTTAGTATATTTCCTAAATAACATCAATCTACACCGTTATAAAAATATGTTTTTTGTTCTCACCTTTCTTGATCTCTCAAAGGCACTTGACACAGTATGCCATTCTAAAATACTCCATATGCTTACTTGTCAACCTCGCTACTCTCGCAGTATCAAGTGGTTCCACAGTTAGCAAAATAACAAAATACATTATGTCAGGTGACAAACAATATACTCTTCCTCCCCTCTTGAAGTAGGTATCCCTGAAGGCTCTGTAGTGGGCTCATTGCTGTTTAATACCAATCCTGGCCCCTCCTCATTTATTCGGTATGCAGATGACTCCACCCTTGTTTCCTATTCACCATACATTAATGCACTGAAAGCCAAAATCTAGGAATCATACTCCTCTGTCATACTCGGGAATACAATAACATGACCTAACAGTCAATGTCAAAAAAGACAGATACCTGGATCCAGTATTGTTGCAAATACTGATTTTTTTTTCCATTACCTTTTCAAGAAATATTATCCTGGATATTGTCTCAAATACCAAACTCCTTGGAGTTACTCTGGGTTATAAACTCTGACTTCCATATGTCCAGTGTCATTAAAAAAACTCACAAAAACCTGGTGCCTTATACAGAATTAAAACCTGTCTGTTAAAATAAACCTGTAAGGCTACAGCCAATGGTTACCTCCTACCCAGTCTGCTCTATGCTTCTCCAGTCTACACTAACCTTCATGCAACAAAGACTAGAGCAATGCTACAACAAAATGTCAACATTTGCCTCTAGTGTCTCTAGTAAACCTCACCGCTGTATTGATGTACATAAAATCAATTGGTTGGAATTTCCCAGTTATCTTTAATGCACCTAACTGAATGTGGCCCACTCTGTTCTGCACCAGCCATCCAAATGTCCTTCCCTAATTTCACTGATGGAGTACTGTTCCACAAGAGAACTTAACTCTAAAGACAGATACCTTCCTTACCAGAATAAGGCCTGAAATGCATATGGTAGAGCCTTGTACTAATGCTGTGTGGCCAAACTCTAGAATCCAATGCCATCTGCCCTCAGACAACCTCAGGCTCAAAACAGTCTTAATAAAAATCTCTAGTCTCATCTCCTAAACATCTGCTCCTGATGTTCTTCATGTTTCACTGTTGCAGTCATCACCTGTGGGTTATCCCTGGTGTGGTAGCCTTCGGCCGGCCCGAATACCAGAGTCAGTGTTTTTCTGCATCAGCTGCTGTTGCCTGTAGTCTGACGTCAGGTCATCAGTGCTATAAAGCAAGGTAGCCGATGCCATTACACCAGTCTTTCTTGCCGTGGAGCCCGCAGCAGAAGCAGTTCGCAAGTGTGCCGGTTGGTCGCTACCAGAGTTTGAATTTCAGCTGAAAACATCTAAAGCTAAGTACCTCTTGGGGATCCTTTTTTCTGCACTAACCGATGTCAGAAAAAGTTAACAATTGTCTCTCCTGTGGAAAGCAGATCCCACACCAAGATTTTCATTCATACTGCGTCACTTGTTTAGGCTCACACCATGATGCCCCCCGTTGGCAGTTCTGTGCCCTCTGTAATGCAAGAACCATTCGCTGTAGAGCTCTTATTGTATACAGGTATTTTCATCTTCCATCTTCACATTCCGAAATGGCGTCCATCAGCCAACAATCTGTGAACATTCCGAAAAAACGCAGAGATAAAAATAGAGACAGACCACACAAGGCTAAGCCTCCCAACGACTCAACAGCTAAGCAGTCCATCATTTCTCCGAAATTCAGTGAGGCGCTTTCGCAGCCCCTCATGCTCGATTCGATATCTATGCAGGCCTCTACAGAGACCCCTTTGGAGTCTGGTATGCCGCAGAAATCTTCTTTGTCTTCCAAGCCTTTGGCTGTCTCTGCCACAGTTGGGTCTGGAGCCGCAACACAGGCACCGGCTTCTGAGGAGGCCCCTCGCACTACCGAATCTAGACAAAAAAATGACATCTTCTCATCTGACTACCATCTCTCTCAGACCGGCAGATACTCTTAGGCCTAGAAGCCTGACCACTCCTAGAAAATCTGCCTCTAGCCACCATCTTGCTCCTGCTCCACCACCCCAAGCACAAATGCTTAAAATAGCGGAGGATGTCATTTCCCTTATCAGGGATAGTCAGGCCACAACTTCTAAAAGGAAAAGACACGCTTCCCCAGAAATTATGACAGAACAGGATTCTGAGGAATCTGACTATTCAGATTCTGAAGAGGAACAACAACTTCTGACTGCTTATGAGGATTCAGAAGCAGAGGAATCCATTCCTTCTGCCTCCTCACCAGAAGAACTTTCCTTTGGGGAAACCCTTCACACCCTCAGGGAATATTTCCAGTGGGAAACTCAGGACTTCCCCCAGTCTAAGAAAAGACTTATAGAGTTTCGGGACCTGTCCCAGCACAGACCCCTGGCCATCCCTCCTATTTTAGAAGTAGTGGATTATGTTTTCCATGAATCCAGCTTGGCCCCTAACGCCCTCCCACCTGCTCCCAGTAAACCTGACAGGTATTACAGAGTACCAGATTCTCACAAATACCTGTACCAAAATCCTGCTGCAGACCCAGAGGTCATTACACAGGGACCTAAGGGAGCTAAGACTAGTTCTGCCAAGAATCCTGTTCCTTTTGACAAGGATTCCAGAGCTCTGGACAGATGGGGTAAAAACGTATATATCTCTGCAACCTTAGCTATCAGAGCACTCAGTTGTCAGCTCCATATGTTAAAATATCAACAACACACTTTGGAACTCTTAAAACAAAAGATTTCAACATTTCCTGACTGTGCTAATTCGAAAGAGTTAGCAGATTTGCTGCACTCTACTTGTCAAGTGGCCAAGCACTCATTGCACTGTGGATATGACGCCCTAGAAACTTCAAGCAGGGCAGCAGTGTCAGGATCTGTCATTGGGAGACATGCATGGTTGAAGTAACAAGCTCTCCCTGATCATGTCAAGTCTAAGCTAATTGATGCACGCCTGGATAAGGACCGCTTGTTTGGAGTAAAAGCAGAAGAGGTGCTTAAAAAGATGGAAGACCAAGCAAAATCTATGCAAACAGTAAAAGATTTCTTTCAGGTTCAACCTCCCAGGTTCAGCAAGAACTTTCCCTCTAAGCACTGGTCCTGCTCTGCACCTAGCAGACAGGGCCAAGGTAATCCCTGCAGGGACAGACCACTCAGGCCCCTATCTCAGAGGCAGCAGAGAACCAAATAGTGGACCACTTCCACCCAAAAGGCAGGGAGTTCTAAGCCACCCTTCTATTGCAAAAACTCTCAATGACTCCCCCCCCCCCACCCTCTGCCCGCCTTTCACTCACCAAACGTTAGGAGGAAGGCTCTCCCTCTGCAAAGAAAATTGGCTTTTTGTAACAAAGGACTAATGGGTCGATAATTTTTCAGCGATACAAATTCTCTTTCAACGAAATTCCATTTTGAAGAGGGTACCTGGACTTACCTCCAAATCAGTGGGCAGAGGCTTTGAAACAGGTACAAACACTCATTTCTAAGGGGCAGTAGAACCTGTCCCCTCAGATCAAACAGGCAAAGGCTTTTATTCCAGAGTATTCCTTGTTATCAGAAAAGCGGGCACTTGGCACCCCATCCTGGATCTATCCATCCTGAACACCTCCCTGGTGGTCCTCAAATTCAAAATGCTAGGTTTGCAGTAGCTCTTGCCTATGCTGACAAAGGATGCCTGTTCTTGCAAGCCTTGGGGTACATGGCATCTTGCATCCTTCTCATTCCTCTGGCCAGACTTCACATGAGGAAACTTCAGTAGTATCTAAAACACCTTTGGTGTCAGCACTCTCAGCCTCTAGAGACCTCTCTCCCTCTGATCCCCTGTATAAGGGCCGAGCTTCTCTGGTGGGCAGGGGCCTGTGCCAAGAATGAGGGTCTTCCCTTCATCCTCCGCCCTACCGGCCAGACCATCACCACCGACTCCTCAGACATTGCTTGGGTCAGTCACCTAGCAGGCAGGTGCACCCAAGGTCTTTGGGATGCCCAGCACCTTCTCTTACACATCAGTCTGAAGGAAATGATGGCAGTACTAAAGGCTCTGACATCCTTCAAACCCCATCTCAGGCCAGGGGTTCTCCTTATGAAAACAGACAACACCACAGTAATGTGGTATATCAACAAACAGGGAGGGTACCCATTCTTACCCGCTGTGCAGGCTAGCCATGAACATCTGGCTGACAGCCGCCTCCATGGGTTTACACCTAATTGCCCAATACCTACCAGGGGTCAACAACACCCTAGCAGACCACCTAAGCAGAAACATACTGGTCACCCACGAATGGCATGTTCACAGGAAAATATTTTTTGTAAGTCATTCAGGAGTGGGGAACTCCGTAGGTGGATCTCTTTGCTTCACACCTCAATCACCAGCTGGAAAAATTCTGTACCAGGCAGTATCACCACCTAGCGTGGAAGGTGGATGCCTTGACCTTCCCCTGGAACTCCCTCTTCGTGTACGCATTCCCTCTTCTGTCTCTTATTCCCAAGGTACTGATCAAGATAAGGGAGGAGAGACTAAAGGCCATCATCATTGCTCCAGATTGGCCCAGACAGCATTGGTACTCCTTACTGCGCAGCATAACATTACATCCTCCCAGGCAGCTTCCCCTGATCTCAGACCTCTTGACCCAGGTGGGGGGGGGGGGGATATGGTGCACCCAGACTTGCAGACTCTCAAACTGTCAGCATGGCTAATACTTTAAAACCTAACAAGGATCACCTGTTAAGCAAACAGGTCCTAGACATTATCACAGAGGCCAGAAGGCCCAGCACCAGAAAATCTTACGCAGGGAAATGGAAAAGATTCTGCTCCTGGAGCCAGTCCAGAGGGGGCTGTACCTCACAACCTTCCATCCCTCTTATCTTGGACTACCTAGCCAAGTTACTCAATAGTGGCCTCCCCTTCTCTTCTATTAAAATCCATGGCTCAGCCATTTCAGCTCATTTTGATTCACACCAGCCCGTCTTCTCACATCCTTTGATTAAACAATTCTTCTGAGGGGCTTCTAATATCAGACCTCCCAGAAGGCCACCCACACCAGCCTGGGACCTGAATTATGTTTTAGAAAAATTAACCTTGCCTCCATTCAAACCTGCTGCTTCAGCAGAATTGAGATACCTCTCCTGTAAGACTGCTTTTCTCCTAGCTATCACCTCAGCCAGAAGGGTTTCAGAACTTCAGGCACTCATAGCTGTTGAGCCCTTCATCATTTTCCATGCAGACAGGGTCTCCCTGAGGACTAACCCCTCCTTTATGCCCATAGTGTTATCTGATGTGATCCTCAACCAGGCCATACATCTACCCACCTTCTTTCCTAACACTCAAAACAAGGGGGAAAGAATTCTGCACTAACTAGACATGCACAGACAACTCAGATACTACCTGGACCGTATGAAACCCTTCAGAAAAACAGACCAGCTTCTTGTCAGCTTTGCCCCAGGGACAGAGGGGAAGCCCATTTCAAAGCAAACCATTTCCAAATGGATATCACACTGTATCCATTTCTGCTACAGACTACATGGGAAATCACCCCCTAAGTCTAGTCATACCCATTCCACTAGGGCAGCCTCCACTTCCATAGCATTCCTCAGAGGAGTTCCCACCAGGGACATCTTGGAAGCTGCCACCTGGGCCTCTGTCCACACCTTTACAAAGCATTATGACCTACCTCTTTTCTCTAAGTCTAGGGGAGGGTTTGCCTCTGCAGTTCTGGAGAGCTTGCTAACCCATGCCTAGGGCTCTAACTAATCCTTCCACCCCTCCCCTCAGCTTTGGGAATCATCCCACAGGTGATGACTGCAACAGTGAAACATGAAGAACATAGTACAGTTGGATACACTTACCATAAATATAGATGTTCGAGTGTATTCACTGTTGCAGTCCTGGTTTCCCACCCTCCTCCCCCCTATATCCTCTTTCCCTAGGGGGACATAAGCTTCCCACGGTGGCTTTTAACCACCAGAACCACTTTACTATATTGCTGTCAGTCCTTAATCTTTTCTTTTCTGTGCCATAGATAGTGGAATTCCTTCTCACGTACCTTTACACTCAGTCCTGTAGATTTTTACACATTTTTAGTCTGGATCTTTGTCAACATTTAGCTCTTGATCTGTATTTTCTTGTTGTACTCTTGTTCCCACTTTTCACCAACTGGCGAACCCTAAGTACTTCCTATACTGCAAACCCCCCCCCCCCTTTTTTTTACTTTTCTTTCTTTGACAACTGCTGCTTGTCACATTTACTTAGATACCTAATATATGCTGAATCTGTAGCCAACATATTTCATATATTGTTTCTACTCATAAAAGGATCTGCTATAATCATTTTGCATGTTTTTTCTCTCACTACTTATGTTTTTGGAGCTTTCCTTCCTGAACCAGTGCTGAAAAGGGTTTTTGGGTGATCCAGTTGGACCTTCCCAGTAACCAAATGCAAATAAATAAATAAATGACTTTTAAAGTTCTAATATTAAAATAATTGTGAATGCAGGTAAAAAGAATGATTGTAAATAAAATGTGTCATAATTAATGTTTATGTAGAGGGCTCTCATGAGGAATTTTGTCTGGTAATTTAGCGCAGATTGTTAAGGATTAAAGGTACTAACAAGCATATCCTTGGTAGTCCTAGCCAGATTCATAGGATCACAGGAGGTTACTAGGTAGTGGCGCTGAGGCCCTTACAATCCTAGCCAAAGCCCCCCCCCCCTTTAATGGTGCTATTAGTAGACATGACTCAGTACCTGCTGTCCCTGTCCAGAAGGGATGCAGGTGAAACTCCAAGGGTGAATTTGCGATTCCCCATCCAATTATCCAGATGCTTAAAAAGAGTCAGTGAAGGGCTCTGTTTTAAAAGGATTGGAAGTTTATTCCAGAGTAGGGAGAGCCTCTGGGAGGTGAACCTGTCTCAGTGAGTATCATTTGTCTTGCTAATGTGTAGCATTTCCAAAAGTGCAAGATCCGCAGTTGCCGTATAGGCTAGGCAGAGATCATCCCTGAGTAGTCTGTATGACACAGAGTATAGTGACAGAGATTTAGTCTGTCAGCATAGGACAGGTGTTGGACACCTTGAATTTTCTTTTTAAGGTACCCGGGAGGTCTCTCCAATTGTTGGAGGTGCTTGGTGAGGTACATACCAAAGTGTGCATTGTACTCCATAATTAGTCTAATAAGGGGGGAGGAGTATGGAGGGGTTATGACCTCTTTTATTCTAGAGGCAATGCCCTTATTGATGAAATGGGCAATGTCAAAGGCTTTCCTTTTGGCAACATGATGGTCAATAGAGAGGTTGCTGTCAACCTGTGTACCCAGATCTCTTACCACGGATTGGATACTTAAGATGTTGTTATGAATGTGGTACTTTTGCAGGGATATCTCATTTGCTGAAGGGGGTGATAATGCACTTATTAGTGTTTTAGTTGAGCCCATAACTTTTGCAACAATTGTTGGTTTGAGTTAGACCTTCCTGGAGGGGGTCAATGTCACTAGGGGATTCAATGTTCGTGCCCAGTTTGCAGCCATCTGAAAACTTTGTTAGCCACACACCCATTGTTTTGGCCTGTATTTCTGAAAAGTAAATTCCAAACAATAGGGGGCCGAGTACTGAAGCCTGTGGTACTTCACTGGTTACTGGTCTGAAAGTGAATGAAGAGTCCCCTATTTTAACTGTGTATGTTCTATTGATGAGCCAGTTTGCAACCCACCTGACTATATACTGGTTTATGTTAAGTTGGGTAAGTTTATCAATGATACCTGAGTGGGGGATGGTGTCAAAGGCCTTTGCTAGGTCTAAATAGGCAGTGTGCACAGTTTTTCTTCAATCAGGGCTATTGGTGACTGTCTCAGAGAAGTCCACCAAGTTTAGTAGGCACAATCTTCCTTTGACAAAACCAAACTGGGATGGGTATAGTGTTTGGAGGTCTCCTAGATCCTTGTTGATAAGGTCCATGATGATTCTCTTCATGGCGTTACACATAAGGCTGGTCAAACTTATGGGTCTGTAAATTCTGGGGTCAGTAGAGGAACCTCCTTTGTGGAGGGGGGTGACAGTGGCAGTTGTCCCATCTGCAGGAACATACACAGTGCTTAGACTGTAGTTAAAGAGGGCACTGAGAGCTACAGCTAAACTCTTGCTTTAAGCAATTTAAGACACAGCCAGGGATGTCACCTGGTCCCATAGAGGTCATGTTTTTAGCATTGGAAAGGGCATTAAGGACTTGTTCCTTAGAGATTTTTGGGGAGGACATGTAGGAGGGATGTCTTGTGGTATATTGGGTGGAGACACAGGGGAGAAGTTCTCACTGAACCTATCTGTCAGCAGGTTAGCAATATCAGCAGGTTCAGTATATATTCTGACATTTACAACAAGTTCTGTATAAATCTGGGATTTTCCTTTGAGGTTGTGGACATAGCCAAATAATGCCTTATGGTTACCCTTGGCTAGGGGGCCAATTTAGATTTAGTGTCAGCTTTGGATTTTTTCACTAGGTATCTTATTTACTTATTTAGGCCAAGGAAGTTTGGGAACCGTCTGTTACTGCTTTTAGACAGCAGTTTCTCCTGTTATATAGCCTGTTTATGGTGGATATCCACCAAGCAGGTTTGTTCTTGTGTGAAGAACTTACTTTTATCCTATCAGGTACAGCTGAGTCAGTGCAGCTGTGAAGGTGATTATACAAGACGTTGGTAGGATTGCTGGCCAATTTTGATTTTAAGTTCTACTGTGCTTTTTTGGCCAATTGCACTTGCCATAAGGGTGGAAGTTTAGTGTTGATTGTGGTATAAACCTTGGCATAGGTATCATGTCATCAGTAGGGGTAGGGGCTATGAAACTAGTAATATCGTCTCATAAGAGATTATAGTTTGCTTTGGAGAAATTTTTTAGTCCAGTTCCAGCTGTGGGAGGGTCAGAGGCTATTATTACTTCTATTGTGATCAACCTGTGGTCAGATCTCACGGAGATGAATGTACACGTATGGTGCTGCAGTGATCACTCATGTTCGTAAGTGCTAGATATGGAATGTTTGAAACCACAGTTGGGGTGTCCACTGTCTGGTCCAGGGCGTTAGAGTTTACAAAGTTCAAGAATCTCTGTGCAAGTGCAATGATACAGGTGTAGTTAGACCAATTTTTTGATGGGTAGTTGAATTCTCTCAAAACCAGGGTGTTTGGTGATATACTGAGGGACTCCAAGAGATCCAGGTAGGCATTTTGAGTGTCCTGGTTCATGGGGGAGGGTCCCATAATTAGCGATTAATTTCTGAGAGGAGTTTTACCTACAGAGAGTTGTACTTGGAGTAGTTCGACTCATTAAATCTTAAATTTGGAGGAGTATTTGTCTTTAGCAAAAATTAATACTCCTCCTTTGGATTTCCTGCTCTAATTTGATGGTCTTAGCAAGTGGAAGGCGTTGCAACCTGGTATGGCCAGGGTGCTTTCCGCAGCTTTGAACCAGGTTTCTGTGACAGCACAGACATCAGCTTCCTCCAAGGTGAGGGCAGCTTCTGACGAGTGCAGTTTTAGGTTTAGACTCCTAGCGTTTAGCAGCAAGACCCTGATGTCATTTTTTTAGGAACAATTTACATTGGAAATTTTGTACTTGTCACATTGTCTAGAAGAGGCACTAGAGGGGAGGCAAAAGCCTTTGCCAGAAGCCAAAATCCCAGAGGTGACAAGTGAAGACCATCTCTGGAAAAGCATCAAGTTCTGTCAACCATATCATCCCAGGCTGACAGGAACTTGTTCCCCTTACAAGGACACCAGACGCTAAGCCAATTGTTGAAGCCAGTTATCGTTTGCTTGTATTGCAGCATCATCCTAGATGACAGTAGTATGCTGCTTAAGGCTAGGGACACCTGCCTGGGACACATAATCAGAGAGCTCAGCCATGTCTCTCTTTATATATTCCAGAGAGGTACGTCATAAGTTGTTCACACCAACATGTGCTATGCCATAGTCATAACAGTGCTTGCTGCTGAGAGACTTGAGTGCATGTGTGATGTTCCGGATCCTGGCACCAGACAGGCAGCTAACCATGATCTTCTCCTTATCCGACCTGGTGAGTGGCACATCAGCGTGTCTCACAATAGAATCACCTATGACTAGTACATTTGGTTTTGTGTTACTCCTCAGTGGCTTACTTGGTGAGACACTGGCATGTTTGTTTAAATGTGTACTGTGTTTATCTGCAGGTGAACTATGTGTGGTGTGCTTGTGTGTGGGAGGTCTCTGGGGTTTGGGTAGGTTTTTAGAGAGGACCTAAACATATGTGGGCTTATATGTTGGTTGCGTGGTAGGTGAGGATGGTGAGATATGAGTGCTGATAACCTGCTTAGGGTCAGGTACACTGACTGGTGAGTGATGGAACCTGAATTCTATGTTTTTTATGTAGATGCACTTCTTACGTACTGAGTTGGGGTATTGTAAAAGAAATGGGTTGGCAGTGTATATGAGGTGATTGCTACATTGCCCCAAGATGCCTAATTCAACCAGGTAAGAAGGAGAAATGGTGGGGTATTGTCTTTCCTTAGTGCTAGGTAGAAGGTGTGGTTGGTAACAGGGGTTGAACAGAAATGACCAGTTGGGGAACCTGTGAGAGGGTAGTCCACCAGTATAGATGAGAAGAACTGGAGAGGGTAGCTCAGAGTCTGTACTGATCTGCAGACCGATAGGGAAGCACAATCTTAAAAATTGTCTCCATTTGCTTATTGTGTGATTCTGATGAGCAAACCACATAAACATGTGCTTATTGTCTTATCTCATTAATAAATAATATATATACACACACACACACACACACACACACACACACAAGCGTGTGTGTGTGTGTGTGTGTGTATATATATATATAGATATATATATATGTGTGTGTGTGTGTGTGTGTGTGTGTGTAAAATCTAATATATATATATATATATATATATATATATATATATATATATATATATCTATCTTTGTTTGAAATCCAAGAAAATGGTATCTAATGAATGAGAAAAATCCAGTTTACTGATAATTTCCATAAAAATTAGAGAAAGCTTGCCATACATAATGTCCAGTGAATAAATAAATTTTTTGTTCCAAAGCCCAAGGAGGAAAATGTGGTTAAATCTGTTTTTTTGGTTAAAGAGCTCTGATATGATGGAAGTGAAACTAATGGGATAGTAAAATCTTAGACCCGAAAGAGGTTAAACTTATGGTTTCAGTCATTATGCTGCTTATTCTCAGTGCAAAGATACAACATATGCAATTTTTCCATCGTTCCAGAGAACTTTATCAGTTGCTTTGTAAACATGAAATATATGTAAGACAGGGTTAACTAAAACTTTAGTCAACTCTATACAGCTTTGTCACAGATGTCATTGTGCATCCTAGGTTTATTAAACTCAGTGGTACAGAGTTTTGTTTTGAGTTTTTTTGCTCTTGAAAGTGGTGAGTCATAAAGAGAACACATGTCATCTGTGGCTGTCCTGGTGAGTGTAGGTTTCAACTTGTCTCTGAATCTTTGTGGGCTGGTATCTAAATAGAAACTGGCGAATGAAGTAGCTTTCAGTTGTCAAGACTGAGAGATAGGCCAGAACTTTCATCAATGAACTTGAATCAAAAGGTTCACTTTTGCAGGCATGCTGTGCCGTCTGGGTCTGTGACTGGACTGTCTTCACACTCAAGTCTATTCAGTTCTTTCACCTTTCCTTTTGGCATTAAAATCATGAAAGAAGTGACTGAGGCCAGTTTTCACTTTCACTGTTGTACGTTTGTGACTTGCATTGGTTGAATCTGTGGTTTTAGTGTATGATAGCTAGACATTCCCTGAAGCCTCTCTGACATACAGTGAGTTGGCTTTTCTGACTTTTGAACTGCTGGACTTCTCCATCCATCTACAACCTTTTTTCCCCATTTTTTGCACATTGGGTCAGGGTCTCATGTCAACAATGAAAATCATCTAGAACCAAAATTTATACCATGGGTGGCTAACCCTGCTATGGTAGTTCTTCCACACCACACACTCGCACACACACTCACAACTGTGGCCCATTTAGTGTGCCCATTCCATCTACTGCATGTCTTTGCTGGTCTTATCACTGGAGGAAAAAAAAAACATGTAATCCACCTAACATTTTGGGTAGACATCCCCACTGTCCTCATGATTTCCATAGTGCAATTGTTTAACAGCTCTACTGTGAAAAGGTGCCAAGAAACAACATTAATATAAGTGCATATACAGATTTCAGAGGATAGTGGTAATGCTTCCCCAAAAGAAATGTATTTTTATGACAGGTGAGAAAGTAGTTTGCTCATGTTGGAATGTTTCCCTAGACAGAGCCATTGTTTATTTGTTTGTTTGTTTATGTATGTATGCATGGATGGATGTGGTTTATTTCTTTCTTTTTTTAAGCTGGTAAGTTAACTGATC
The DNA here is from genome assembly GCF_019279795.1 of Protopterus annectens. Classification (NCBI taxonomy): domain Eukaryota; kingdom Metazoa; phylum Chordata; order Ceratodontiformes; family Protopteridae; genus Protopterus; species Protopterus annectens. The sequence continues at coordinate 1,307,446,478 of NC_056739.1, forward strand.
CTTGGACCCTTTTCTACCATGGTCTATACCACGCAAGCAGTTCAATTTTGCACTAAAAGTTTAACATAAATTGTTAAGCATTCACAATTATTTTTACATTAAGGTTGTCTTATAGGCAAAGAAAAATAATATCCCAAAGAGGAAATATAGAAAAGAAGATTTTAAAGTAGAAGTTAAAAAAAAGAAGTTGAAGTTATGGAATGCCTGTGAAGTGAAGGATTTGGTGTAGAAGGTCTAACATAGGTTACATCATAGCATGATGGAATGAGTCCCCAAAGTAAGAAGAAACAGGAAAATCAGGAGACATCTGAAGAAGAAATATGGACATGGAAAAGAAAAAGAGATTTAATATGCTATAATATTTATGTAAAGGAGAAAGAAAAAATAATCAGTATAAAAAGAGCAACACCAAAGATATTTGAAGATAAATACAGGCAAAGGAATCCAGATGTGGAAAACTTTACAGTATACAAAATAAGAAGACAAAGAGGAAAAGTAGAAAAGAAGATTAGTAATGGAGAAGTTAAAGAAATAGAAACTGAGGTTTTGGAGTACCTGCGAAGTGAAGGATTCAGTGTAGAAAATCTAATTCAGAAAGCACCACAGCAGGCTAGAGCAATAGACATCCAAATTAAGGAAAAATCAGTGGAACGGGAAGCAACTGAGAGTTGCCATATGAAGATATTTTGGAGCCTTTCACAGGAAACTAGTATAAACGTTCATTTGAAGCTGGACAGCAGGGAAGGAACAGGAAACTCTGACACAGTCAATGCTGAGGAGTGATAGGCCAGTGAGTTCCCATATGACAGAGGAACAGATGACACAGGATGAAACAGAAGAGAATGTGCCACAGGAAGAATCTATAGAACTTTCTGTAGAATACCCACAGCAAATGGAGAACAAAGAATGTGCCCTTAGTTTAGAAGAAAATGAGCTAAGAGAAGAGTTGCTTGATTTAACAGAGACAGATAGACATATTAAGGTCAATGAAAGAAGTATAATGCAGAAGGTCAGTAAAACCCAAAAGTCAGAAGTTTGATAAAACAAATGAACACAGTAATTAGGACTGTCCATAGAGATCTATGATATAACAGAAGTAAACAGGATATATTACCGTGCAGCTAAATTAATAACAGATAAAATTCTACCACAGGAACACAGGATAGTAAGGGAAAGGAAGGGGAGAAATCAAATAACATCATGGAAGTATCGAACAGAGAAAACTTTAAAGTAAGACAAGAAGTGTCACTGTTAGAAGAGTACAGAAGAGGGAACAGATCAACAAAAATACTCAGAAAGATAAACTTGATAAAAGCAATGTGCAGTATTATAACAGATCAGGATCTGTCTTGCATTATTGCAAATAAACTAAAAATCTCAGCACAGGCAGAAAAATTTAGAAGATACACAGTTAAATATAAAGGAAGAGTACAAAATAAGCAATTTATCGATGACCCCAAAAACTTCTATAGAATATTGGGAAACAAGGCAAAAGGAATTGAAAGACCACCCAAAAAAGAAGAAATAGATACATTTTGGAGAAATATCTATGAAGATCCTGTGAAACATAACAAAGATGCTAAATGGATAGAAGAAGTAAAATAAAAAAATAAGAAGTTTAAAAGTACAGGATATGAGATGGGATGAGGTAATGGCCAGAGAGACTGAGATAAAGTTAAAAAGCCTCCAAATGGAAAACCCCAGGCCCAGATACAGTACCTAACATCTGGCTTAAAGTATTAACGTCTTTGCATGAAGATTTAGCCATGTGTAATAACTATTTATATGCACACCCTAAACAGACACCAGCCTGGTTAACAACAGGAAAAACAATGCTCCTACTTGAGACTGAACTTCAAAGTTATCCTAAAAATTATGGACCAGTAACTTGCCTTCTGACGATGTATAAACTATAAACCACAATTGATGCCGACAGAGATTATAGTCAAATAGAAAAAAATTCAATCATGGCAATAGAAAAAAAGGGTAATAAAAGGAAGTCATATGGAACAAAAGATCATCTGTTGCTAAATAAAGTCATAATGGAAAACTGTAAAAAGGGAAAGAGTCTAAGTATGACATGGACTGATTATAAAAAAAACATTTGATAGTATCCCACATTCATGGATAAAAGAGTGCTTAAAAGTATATAAGATATACCCTACACTGATCATCTACACTACAGTAACCATGAAACAGTGGCAGACCACTGTGCAATTAAGCCATGATAAAGGACAAATTATTATTCCAGGGATAAAACTTCAGAGCAGGATATTCCAGGGCGACTCCCTGTCACCACTGCTATTCTGTCTTGCCCTTAACCCTGTAAGGTGTCCACTTAACAGATTAGGCCATGGCTATAATTTGGCTCCTAGAAAACAAGAAGGTGTCAAGACTTTGCATCTTCTCTTTGTCGATCATTTAAAATTGTATAGTTCATCAGACAAGGAACTGAAAGAACAACTGCAAGTAGTCAAAACTTTTTCAGATGATATAAGAATGTAATTTGGTCTTGATAAATGTGCAGATGCACCCTTTAAAGCAGGAAAACTGCAGTACCAAGAAAACATCAGTTTGGGACAATAATGTGATATAAAAGAACTTGAGCAAGAAGGAGTGTATAAATATTTGAGAATTGATGAAGGATGAACAGTAAAACATGAACAAATGTGAATAAATCTTAGTAAGGAATAATTTAGAAGCCTTAAATTAATCCTGAAAACAGCATTGACATTTATAAACAAAAATTCAAACTATAAACCAAATTGCTCTTCCTGTCCTAACTTACAGTTTTGGAGTGATTACCTGGCCCCAAACTGAGTTGGATAGATTAGACAGAAAAACAAGAAAAATGCTTCATGCTCGCCAAATGATTTATAAAAATCAGTGCATACCAAGATTATATATCCCCTGTTCCAAAGGAGGTGTGGGCCTCCTTGAAATTGCTTACATGTATTGATCTGCAATCGTTGGACTGCACACATATCTGCTGGGATCTAGGACTGTTGAACGAAAGTTCAACAGTCCGAATCCAAAATCACCGAATGCACTTTAACGAAAGTGCTTTTACCGAAAAAGCACTTTCATTAAAGTCCGTCAAAAAAAAGGAAAAACAACAAAAAGGTGTTTATGCAGGGGGGCTGTGCCCCCACTTCACCCCCCATGTGGGGGGCTGTGCCCCCCCACTTTAATATTCTCACTCCGAGATCGCACTACAGTGGGGAAAAGGAAAAAAATCCCTTTACCCGCACCGTAGTATGATGTTCACAACAGTCATTCCCCCACGGCTCCCTCTGGCTGGAGGCATACATACGCGAAAGTGCTTCTTCGGTTATAAGCACTTTACGTAAATATGCCCAGCCATTAAGCCTTCGGTGAAAAGCACCGTCAAGCATCAGTCCTAGACCCATCTGCTGACCTCACAAGATCCAAACATAGTTAAAGTTTTGAAACATGAGGAGAATAAATCTAAAATGACTTCCCTGCTTAGTCTAGCAGAAGCATATCACAGTCAAGCAAGAATGGAAGTCAAACCAGTAGTAGATAAAAATCAGGCCGCAACTGAATGTGCAAAAAAACAAAAGAAAGAATATAAGGTGAAGGATCAGATAGGAAGGCAAGAAATGTGAAAAATGCATCAATATAGTTGCAAGCAAGTATAAAAAACTTCTGGAAGAACCTGTTGTTGATCAAGATCAAATGCTGGCATGGTTAAGGAGAGGCGACTTCATACCAAAAGATGAAAGGTTAATATTGGTAGCCCAAGATAGTGGGCAATGTACACATTGGTTTATAAAGTCCATTGAACATGTGGGAGAAACATACAAATTTAGGTTTTGTAAAATAGAATAGGGAACAGTTGCATACCTTGTTGCTGGTTGTGACTTACTGATGGCAGGAGGATTGTATACTGAAAGGCATAATAATGTGGCAAGACTGTTGCACTGGGGATTGTGTAAACATTATGGTACTGAAGTGGCTGAAAAACACTAGAAACATGAGCCACAAAGCATCATAGAAAATGACGAAGTCTACATCACATGGGATCACCCATTACCAACAGTTCAAAAGATAAATACTAGAAAACCAGATATAGTGGTCCATGAAAAGAAGACAAAAGTAGAATTGATCATTGAAATCTCTACACCCAGTGACTACAGTGTCTTGTGTACAGAGAGACACAGAGTCATAATATATCAAGATTTGCAGGCAGAAATGAGAATAATGTGGAAGAAAGATACCCAGACAGCTCCAATAGTAGTAGGAGCAGCGGGTCTTAAACAAGAATCTACAATCGTATTTAGATATGTTACCAATACATGTAACTCCATACGAATTGCAGAAGGAGTCATTACTGGGCACATTGCAGGTGCTGCGAAGAGCACTTCTGGCTGACATCAAAGATCAAAACAATACTAATTTCATGAACTGTAATCATACTTTGACTTAGGAAGGGGATCTATTCTTGTCATGGTATTAGAAACCCAAAAGATTTGGAGGAATTAAAAAAACAAAATGATGTTTTCATGCATAGTCAATTATAACATGCATAAGTAGTTATTCCTAGTCACGTTATCACACATCAAACAATAGCTTTTAGCCAGCAGGATTAAGTATTCACAGCTGTGTCTTCCAGACAATGCAAATACTAACTTATATTGCATTGCATGCAATCAGGAAGCTGATTTGGATCACAGACAGGCTGATGTGCCTGTAGAGGAAGTAACTGCTACTTCTTCCGGTTTGCCGTCGAGGGGCACTAGAGGTGAGGCTGCATTATAGAAGGGAGCTGCAACTAAATTTTGTTACAATCATTTGGCATTGAATTCCCAGAACCAAGGTCCGAATGGACAGTCCTCCCTTTTAGGGGAACGTGGTGTTCAGGGACATGCTCCTGTGGAAATGACTGATAGCATGGCTAATGGTGACAATGGAGTGCACGAGTGGACGGACTGTTCCTCTTTGGCTTCATGGCTTGTTAGTTACAAGTCTTTTTCCAGTCACCAAGGTACTGATAATAATTTTATATTTAATGACCGGGATGTTGAGAAAGACAGTGAAGTGTCTTATAGAGCCAGTATTAAAAAACTCACTGATTTAATTTACAAACATAAAACTCTGGGTATTGACAATTGTTACTTGCATGACTGTATTAAAAGGGGTATAGTACCCAAAGGATTGCGTTTTTATAAGTTTCCAAACAATGTAGTGGAAGGCTCCCCCTTTCATGAAGAATTGTTGAGTATTTTTGACCGTAGTGGTTTTGAAGTCATGAAAGCCCTGATTAAAGAAAATGAAAGGATTATGGGGCAAGTATATCAGGAGATAGAATACATTAATGAAGTAGTGACCAATGATCTTATGTTTTCTGTTGAAAATGAGAAGAGAAAATATTTTATTATTAAGCAACAGGTGGAAGAAAAATGTTATGTTATTTTTAAAAGGAAGTGTGACAAAATAGATAGGGATTTGAGGGATTATAGACAGAAAAAAGCATACCCGTACCCTAAGAATGACAAATTTGGTCGAAAAAATAATAATTTTTTTTGATAAATCTGGACCACAACACAGTACTTATTCCTCTTCTTTTCCACCAGGGGGACACAATGCCTGGGACTCTATGGACCATAGAGTGATCTACAGTGATTCAGGGATGGGGGAACATCAGGATTCAAACAATACTGAATTCCCTGAACTTAGGAGATCAGATAGGTTAAGGCACAAATCCCCTGTGTGGTATTTTTACAGGGGTCCTCCAAACAGCACGAGATAAGTAAGAGTGGTAGCCAGGAAGGGGGACTACCCAACATGTTGGACCAATGGAGTACAGGGCATATTACTGTGGATGGACCATGTCACACCCTACATGACTTTAAAATTTACAATTACAGCAGTGAGGAGATTGACAGGAAACATTTTCTTTTATTTTCAAAAGGTTTTAAATTCATCCCCTTTACAGGGGGTAATTTAGTGGACAGCTTAATAGACTTGAGGATTTTTCTACGGAAAAATAATTTAGATATTATGTTTCAGGGGCAACAGGATGGTGGTACTAATAGTGGTATTAGAAGACCTAGTACCTATAATCCCCCTGTACACCCCCAGCTAAAAAAATTTGAAAGGGAGGTCGAAGAAGAAATCAGGAATGTTTACAGGGGTGGATGGCATGGTAAATTTAACATGACTAGAGAAGAAAAGGTACTTCTCAAATCCATTCAAGAAAATAGATACCTGAGGGTGATGCAACCCGACAAAGGTGGAGGGGTGGTCTTCATGGACAGTATTTTGTATTCCAGTAAGATGATGGATATGCTTAATGATACCAACAGGTATGTTAGGGTATCCAAGAATGAGATTAACTTAGCATACCGTAAGATTGATTTGGTTTTACAGGACATGCTGAATGACAATTTTATAAACCAGGACACTTTTAAGTATCTCAGTGTGGATAGACCCTGTATCCCTGCTATTTTCGGGATACTCAAGGTACATAAAAGTGTGGAGGATCCACCCCTGAGACCCATTGTGGCAGCCAATGGCTCTAAAACCCACCCGTTGGCCAAATTTTTGGATATAAAATTAAAAGATATTTGGGTTAGGGCCAATGGTATACTTAAGGACTCCTGGGAATTTTTGAGAAGCATTGATAGCAACCTGTATTCAGATTCCTTAATATTTGTAACCCTTGATATTCAGGATTTATTTAATGTGATTCCACATTCTACAGAGTCAGAATGGTTCCAGGATGCCATTCACCAACATGGAAAACTTGACCACAATACTTTTCTGGTTTATACAGAGTTGATGGATTTGGTATTGAAACACAACTTTATATTTTTTGAGGGTGAGTTGTTTAAACGGATCCAGGGAGTGGCCATGGGGGCAAGCTGCACCCCTACTTATGCCAACATTGTGCTCATGGTTTGGGAAGAGAAGTTTGTGTTCCAGTCTGAATATGAACAATATTGGGTATATTACAAACGTTACCTGGATGATATTTGCATTTTTTGGAAAGGTAGTATGGAAAAGTTAACAGAATTCATAGACTATCTAAACCATACCACTAATTTTTTGAAATTTACTTCCCATATTACACATGACTATATGAACTTTCTGGACGTCACTATTAAAAAAGACATCCTAGGACAGCAGTTTACATCTAATGTATATAGAAAGGAAACCTTTTCTAACTCGTACCTATATTTCACCAGTTCCCATCCGTTTAAACAGAAGAGAAGTATTATCAAGGGACAATTTGTCCGTAGTTGTAGGATGACCTCTTTGGACTCGGACTTCGAAGACGAAAGTCAGAGAGTCAAAGAAATGTTTATATCTAGGAAGTATCCTAACTATTTAATTGATGAGGTTTTGGAGGAAGTAAAGAATGGGAGAAAGGATAGGTTTGCCCCTATTTTGGGAACAGGAGATACCAGTGTGATAGTACCAATAAATGGGCAGAGTACCACACAACAACCAGGGGTGATGTTACCAGGGATGAAATCAAGAAACCTTGGGGGTAACTATGTGATGTTTTATAATCAGAATACCTCTAGGGTTAAAAACATTATTACTCAACACTGGAGCAGGTTTAGGTGTTATTCAGAGTTGCACGCTTTGTTTACCAACATCCTAGGATTTACATATAAAAAGGGCAGGAACCTCAAGGATTTGCTGGAGCATAATGGTTCTATTGTTTCATGTAAGAAATTGGGAACCTACAAATGTGGGGCATGTGCCCAATGCCCATATATACTTAGACAGGATTCTGTATACATCCTGTCAAGAGACCATCAGATTCAGAGTAGTAGTTTTTCCAACTGTAATAGTGAAGGCTTGATTTATTTAGCCCTATGTAAAACCTGTGGTGCATTTTACATTGGAAAAACCACTCGTAAACTCAAAAGGAGGATTTATGAGCATTTATATGCTATTAGAGTCGAAGATATTAAAAATGCCTTGTTTAAACATACACTGACATGTCCCCAAGCAAAATGGGGCTTCTTTGTTGTAGAGAAGGTGCAATGTGATGTGAGGGGGGACCCATGGGAAAATAGGATAGAGGTGAGAGAAATATTTTGGCAGTTGTTATTGGAAGCCAATAGATTCCCAGGGCTGAATGAATACATATCCATTGCCCCTATTTTAAAAATGAGAGCTACAAAACTATAAAATAAGTATATATATTGTTTTGCAAGTTCCTTTTGTTGGTTTTTGATTCAAGTTTATTTATCTGTGCAACACATTATGATGGTTTTAGTATTTATATATTTATTTTAAAGTTCTATTAAAAAATGTGCATGTTTTTATCTACTTTCATCTGTATTTGTGGCAAGTTGGTAGGTTGTCATGAATATTTTAGTTTCAGGATTTAATTGGTGTCAATTAAACAATTGTTTTAACTATTAATTAAATTGGGAGGGGTATATAAGCAGGCACAGCCTTCATTCATTCATTTTACATCTGAAGAAGTCTGATGGACGAAAACGCTTTGTATTGTGTGGCGTTTATGTGATTAAACCTGCTGCTTACACCTACAGGCTCGTGTTTTATTATTACCTTCTGCCTCTTTGGGTGCCTGTTGTGGTTTTAATGATTGACCAAATCGCAGAGAAAAGGCACCCTGCCAGTGAGAGCTTCATTGGTTTAGATAGTAAGTACCACTGACCCGTCAGTGAATTTTAGTGCAAGTAGTACGTGACCTACTGTGGGCAGTAAAGATAGGCTGCACAAACCTATGATGATTGAGAAAGGTAACCAGAGACCTGAACTTGGAGCTCCTGTTAATGCCAGAGGCACTAAATTAATCCACTAGGCCACTGACCCCTTCAGAAAGTGATTAATTGTAGATGGAAAGAAATGCCAGAGCCATGTACTAATTAAGGGCAGCAAATGTCTGCCTGCAGTTTACACTGATGTAGATGGGGAAGCATGCCAGGACAATAGTGGTTAAAGTAGCAGATGTCTGTCTTTAGCTTTCACTGGCCTAGAAGAACAGTAATTAGTTATAGAATGAGAGCTCTTCCAGGAACATGTATTGATTAAGGGTGGCAGATGTCTGCCTGTAGCATCTATTGATTAAGGAGAAAATACAATTGTGTAAGTAAATTTACTATAACAGTAGATGTTTGAATAATCACTTCAGTAGCTTTAGCTATATGAATTATATCATGCAAAGGATATAACAGCTGGCCAACTTCCAAAACTTCAGGGCACCTTCCATGTGCTCATACCCTTAGGCAGCTCAAGCTGAGCTGCCTAAAAACAGAGGTTTGAGTGCCAAGCCCTTCAGAGCTTTCATGTCAACTGAGAGTGAGAGGCTGAGCCCTTAGAGGACATAACTAGGACTGAAATATATACACATGTGCAAACCCTGGCATAATCAAAAAAAACAAAAAGGGCATGGAGGAAAGGAGCGGCTACTGCAGCAGTAATCATTCGAACATCTGTTACTGTAGGTTTACATACACAACTGCTGTGTTCATCATATTGATCACTGCTGCAGTATCTTTAGCTGTATGGATGGATTACCCTAACTTGCTACATTTGGGAGGTGGGAGGGGAAGGGTCCAGGACCCCCTGGAGAATAATCCTTGTAAAGTCTGACCTAGACCTAGGCAAGGAATCAAGTTTGTAGTGCATTGTAAAAGTATGTGCAGTGGATCAAATTGGTGCTTCTAGAATACTTGTAGAATCCAACCCTTTCCAAAAATTCATAGAAGAAGCCAAGGTCCTGGTTGAGCAGGCCTTGACCCTACCTGGAATAATTTTCTTGCGGGGAGAATAACAAAAGGTAATAGCCTGAGACAGACATTTGGAAATGGTCTGTTTTGACACATGTTGTCCCTTCTTACATTCACAAGGAATGAACATCTGATCTGATGATCTGAAAGATTTTGCTCTGTTGAGATAGTACCAGAGTTGTCTGTGGATATCCAAGGTATAGGGTATAATTTCTCCCTCATTTTTGGGTTCAGAAAAGAAAACAGAAAGATGGATAGTTTGGCTTTAAGTAAACTTTGATACCCCTTTAGGAATATAAGAAGGATTAGTTCTCAAAGAAACCATGTGTTTGTGGAAAATTAGATAGGGTTAATTAACCATAAGAGCTTACAATCCCTTCTCGCAGAGGTCAGAGCAACCAGTAAAACTGTTTTCCATGTTAAGAACCTCAAGTCAGTCAGATGAACTGGTTCAAAAGGAGCAAGCGTTAGGTTCCTTAACACAAAATTATGATCCCAAGGAGGAGCTACCAGTTTTCTTGGAGGTCTGTTACACAAAACCACTTCCAAAAATATCTTGACGTGAGAATGCATTTAAGTAAGAGAATCTATGGGCCAACATGTTGAAATGGCCAGTAAACTAACTTCAAAGGAGGAATAAGAAAGACCAAAGGATAGTGACTCACACAAATACTGTAAAACCTGAGAAACACTAGCCCTGAATGGGTGCTGGTTATGTAGTTGGCACAATGTTGAAAACCTTTTCCATTTGCTAAAATATGATGCTCTAGCAGCAGGCTTTCTTACTTCCATTAGTGACTACTGCACATTCTTGATAAAAAGATGTCCAAAAGGAATTACGACTCTGTCATCCACATTGTCAGATGAAGTTGGTTTGGGCCAGGGTGTGTCAAACACCACTTGTTCTTGTGTGAGTGGATCCATTGTTTGAGAAAGCTTATGGTAATTGCTCCTGGCTATTTCCAAAAGAAGGGAGAACCACTGTTGCCTGGGCCAGAGGGTAGTCATCGTAATGATCCTGGGGGATTCCTTCATAATCATCAGAAGTAAGCTGGATATCAGTGGAAAGGATAAAAAAGCGTATAGTAATGTTCCTGTCCAAGGAAAAGACAAGGTATTTGTCTTACTGGCCTTCTTGTATGGAGTCCTGAAGCAGAATTTTGCTAGCTGATTGTTCGGAGAGGAGTTAAACATTTCTACTTGAGGATCTTCCCACAGATAGATCAAGTATTGGAAAACCCCTTAATCTAGTTTCCATTTGTGAGGGTCTGCCTTTGTCCTTCTCAACTTGCCTGCCACACGTTTTGCTCTCAGGAGTTGTAGAAAGCCTGTACGGTGAGACTGTGCTGGGAAGCTATATCCCAAGGTAACTTGCTAGTCTGCAAAGAGGGTAAGACTGGTTCCCTTTGCTTGTTGATGGACCACATAACTGTGGTGTTGTCAGTATCAGCTTGAAGAGGTCCAGGAGACTAGCTACGATTCTGATAGCTGAGTGCCTTGATCAAACCAAGCATCCATTTTCAAACTAAGCATCCATTTTATATTTATGTACTTGCATCTGTCCTTGGTCTCCCAGACACCGTGCACTTTTATCCCTCCTGAAACTGTTCCTCGGGCAATGTCCAAGGCATCTATGGTGACTGACTGTTTTGGAGCATTGAGGGAGAAGGGGAGACTTGGATTTAGAGATATTTGCTCCACCAAGTGATTTCTTTTCTAACAAACCCCAGAATTGGAGTTTGAAAAGATAATGGGTGTTGGTGCTGGGACCAAAGATACTTCAGATACCAGTGTATCTTTCTCATGTGGTGTCTTTCCAGGGGTTTCATGAGAATCATAGATGCTATGAGACCCAAAATCCTGAAATGCCCCTTCACAGGGCCAAGGTCTGAGTGGAAAACCCTACAAATAGATCTAGGCTTAGATCTATTTTTCCTATGTAAGAAATGCTGTTTGAAATGGGGTGTCTAGCAGACATCCCAGGAACACAATCCTGTGCGATGGCACTCAAAAATGATTTTTGAATGTTCTCCTGGAGCCTGAGCTTGTTTAAGAGATCTCTCACTCAAGTGAGAGAGTCCTAACACTTTAAAAAAGACTTTGCAAAGATAAGCAAGTTGTCTGGATATGAAAAAAAGTGGATACCCTGTAGACTGCAATGAGTTATAACTGGAGCTAGACACTTTGAGAACTCTCTTGGCACTCCAAAGGGTAAGGCAGAGAACTGATAATGTGATCCAGACGCACACATTCTTAAGAAACATCTGAGGTCTGGATGAATAGATGTGTTGATGAGCATATTTTAAATCTAGTGTTACCAAGTAACTTAAATGATGAATAAAGGGTAACAGGTTGTGAACTAACAACATTTTGAACTTAGGCACTATCATAAATTGGTTTAGGAAAGAAGCCAGAACTGGTCTCTGAGAATTTTCTTTCTTTGCACCAAAGATATCCTTAAGTAATCAAATTTTCTTTCTTTGGCACCAAAGACATCCTTAAATAATAGCCTTTCCCAAACTGGAAAGAAGAAACTGGCTGTATCACTCCCTGAGACAATGTGCTAAACGGGTAAATGGAAGAGTCTGGGCTGGTGGATGAGGAATTACCCCTGGAAAAGAAGAATTTCCTTCCACTGCCATTTGTAACCTTGATGACTGATCTTCAGAATCCATTTGTCTGAAAGTGTTTCCAAAGAGGGAAGCAGAAATTCAGATTTTCTGGAAGGGAAAAGGGACTACCAGAGCAGGAGGAAGGAGCAAGTTCCCTTAAATAGTCATTCTGAGTTGTTGGGCTATCATTGATTGGGGGGGGGGGGGGATTACTGTATTCTTTCTGGAACCTTTTGCTATTTCTTTTTAAATTTCTATTTACCAGCATTTTGAAGAGACTGTTTATTTTGTGTCTTGCCAAAACTGAATGAGATGGTGGAGAATCCCTCTGAAAATTTGGAAAACGAGGGCTGAAAAATCTAAGCGATGCCCTGTATCAGCTTACCCATGTCATCACACTTTTTGAAAACTGTGCACCCAAAACAGAATTTAAAATCTCATTTTTCACATCCTATGGGAGGTTCTGAGAGCACAGCCAGACAAACCTCATTAAAACAGTACCAGTGGCCACAGCCCTGGAAGAAGAATTAACAGAGCCTTACACACACTGCAAACAATGAGTTGTGACCTGCAAAATGGAATAAATTAAACCATTTAAAGCAATTTTTTCCTCACATGGGAGAAACTGCAGACAAAATAATTTTAATACTTTCACAATTATTCAGAATAAACATTAATATATGAGCTTGACTGTTTAAAATTCTGTAAATCAAAGTTGCAGAAACATACACTTTTCCCCCATACTTATCAATTATTTTCCCATCCTTGTCAGAAAGTGTAGGGTTGGAATTAACTAAATGATGTTCATCGTGCATACAGCTGCAGTCATTACACTTGGGTTATCCTGCCGTCAGGCGGGTCCTCTGTCGGCCGAATTCCAAAGTCTAGGTCCGGTGTCTGTTGTCGTCGCTATTCCCTGACGTCAGTGCGGCAGGGGTATAAAAAAGGCAGCCGACGCCATTTTTTTCAGTCTTTCTTGCCGCGCGGTGCCCGAAGCAGAAGCAGTTCGCAAGTGCCGGTCGGCCAGCTCCTGAGATTTACGAACAGTATTTCAGCCAAAGTCTTCTTTAAAGCTAAGTACCCCGTTGGGGAAACTTTTCTTGCCTCAGACCGATGTCAGACAAAGTTAATAATTGCATTTCTTGTGGGAAGCAAATACCGCATAAGGATTTTCACTCTTACTGTATACCTTGCTTAGGGCCAGACCACGATGTCTCGGCCTGCCGTTTTTGTGCTAGGTTTAACAAGCGCACTATTAAGCACCGGGCGGAGTTCGCCCTTCATTATTTTGGCAAAAAATTTAATTATATCATGTCGTCGGATGCACCGACGCCAGTTTTAGGCAAAAGACGCAAGGATAAGGATAGACATCCGAGGCCTGCACCGAGTAATGAGATCACGCTTAGGCCTACTACCGGTTCTCCGGTTCTTAGCGAGGCGCCTACGCAGCCCCTGACTACAGATGAAACAATTTTACCAGCGACTTCAGTACCCGAGGAATCTAAATCGGTCTCCGTTCCCACTGCAGATACCGACGCCACTCTTGGCGGGGAAACCAAAATTTTAGCGAGGCCTGCCATTTCTGAAGGCGTTTTCAGGCCTACCACCTCCTCTATTAAATCATTCACTAAGTCTAAAGCTGCAATGAAAATTAAAAAACAAGGGCCTCAGACCTCCTCTCAAGTCCCCATGCCTAAAAAACAGATGCTTAAAATGGCTGAGGATTTGATTACTCTCATCAGGGGTTCTCAACCTCCCTCAGACAAAAGACCCAGGTTGGAGGAAGACTACCCTTCCTCAGACCAGGCTTCCATTACTTCAGACCATTCTGAGGACCAGTATTACACCTATTCCCCATTTGAAGACTGATGCTGAGGAGTCTATTCCCTCGGTCTCCCCCCCTGAGGACTACTCTTTTGGGGAAACCCTGCATACATTGAGAGAGCACTTCCACTGGGAAGGCCAAGATTACTCAGATTCCAAGAAAAGGCTCAGGGAATTTCTACTACTTCCCCAGCATAGGCCCCTGGCTATTCCCCCTGTCTTAGATATTTTGGATGATGTGTACGCAGAAGCCAGTCTTAATTCAGACTCATTACCTCCAGCCCCTGTTAAACCAGACAGATATTACCGGGTTCCTTATTCTCACCAGTTCCTTTATAAACGCCATACTGCTGACCCAGAAACAATTTCACAGGGGCCCAAGGGGATTAAGGCCTCTACTGCTAAAAACCCTTTGCCTTCAGAGAGAGATTCTAGAGCATTAGAAAGGTGGGGGAAAAAGGTGTCTACATCAGCCACTTTAACCATGAGGGCATTAAACTGTCAATTTCATATGTTAAAATACCAACAGTTCTTGCTATCTCAGCTGAAAGGAAAAATGACTCAAACATAACAACCAGACTTGAAAGAGTTGCAGGATTTGTTGCATGGAGCAGAACAAGTGGGGAAACATACCTTGCAGTGTGGTTTTTATGCTTTAGAGGCCTCATGCAGAGCTGCTGTCATGGGGTCTGTCATACGTAGACATGCTTGGCTCAAAGAGCAATCCTTACCAGATCATGTCAAAGCAAAGTTATTAGATCCACCACTACAAACAGATGTATTGTTCGGTGTTAAAGCTGAGGAGGTACTAAAGAAAATGGAGGAAAAAGCGAAATCTATGCAAACAGTTAAAGATTTCTTGCAGGTGCAGCCTTCACGCTTCAGCAGAAACTGGCCTTCAAAAAATTGGTCCTTTCCAGCCACGGACAGACCCCAAAGGGGCAGATACAGAGGGGTAGAGGACAACCTTAAGGATCTTACAGAGCTAGACAGTGGCAAACACCAGCCCCCAGAGGTGGAGAAGATAGACCACAGTCATCTAGAAAACAGATGCAATGACTTTCCCCTATGCCTGCCAAACAAACATATAATGGCAGCACCTTTGGGCGGAAAACTGGCCTTATTTTCAAAAAACTGGCACATTGTTACACAGGACCAATGGATTCTGGATATTATAGACAGAGGCTACAGGTTCCACTTTCACACCCTTCCAAAAATGAGAGGCATGCCAAACCTGCCACAAAATCAATGGGCAGAGGCACAAAGGCAAGTTTCCGCTCTCATGGATATGAGAGCAATTCAGGAGGTACCTGCAAAAGAACAAGGTCAAGGTTTTTATTCAAGACTATTTCTGGTACCAAGGAAGGACAAAGATTGGAGACCCATCTTAGACCTATCTATTCTAAACACATATCTAGAGGTACCAAAATTCAAGATGCTCACATTACAGCAGCTTCTTCCCATGCTGGGCAAGGAGTCTTGGCTGGTAACGTTGGACTTCAAGGAGGCATACCTGCATGTCCCTATCAGACAAGATTGCAGAAGATACCTCAGATTTCTTGCAGGTTCAACCCATTACCAATTGTCTGCATTGCCCTTTGGCTTATCTACTGCGCCCAGAGTGTTTATGAAATGCCTGGCATCAGTAATTGCCTTCTGCAGACAACGAGGAATCCAAATCTGCCCATATCTGGATGACTGCCTGATCCAAGCAGACAGAAAGGACCTTCTATTGCAACATCTGGCGTTTGTAATAAAACTGTTAAACTGCCTGGGGGTACACAGTGAACAAAAAGAAATCAAAACAAATACCTTCTCAACAGATAATTTTCCTGGGTGCCAGCTTAAATACAACAACCCAGATGGCCTACCTCAAGCCAGACAAACAAGGGCAACTGTCTCAATACTACAACAAAATGGCAACTTTAACCAGGCTAACTGCAAGGAAAATCCTGCAGGCTCTGGGGTTCATGGCATCTTGCATCCTACTAATACCATTTGCAAAGCTGCATATGAGGAAACTACAATGGTACCTAAAAACATATGGTCTCAGCACAGCCACAGCTTGGAAACAATTATACCACTCATTCCATGCCTTCAAAAGGAATTTTTGTGGTGGGCTCAAGCATGCCAAAGAAACACAGGTCTTCCTTTCTGTTTACCACAAGCAACTCAAATCATCACAACAGACGCCTCAGACTACGCCTGGGGAGCACACATGGCAAGTCAGTGTATTCAGGGAAAATGGTCCCAAAAAGAGATGCACCTACACATCAACCAAAAGGAGATGCTAGCCGTGCAAAATGCTCTTATGACCTTCAAAGACCTACTGCATCCAGGCCAGCTATTAATAAGGACAGACAACACCACAGTCATGTGGTACATAAACAAACAAGGGGGAACGCATTCATACCCCCTGTGCAGGCAAGCCATGACCCTGTGGAACACAGCACTGGAATTACAAATTCAACTACAGGCACAATTCCTGCCAGGGAAGGAAAACACACTGGCAGACAACTTAAGCAGAAATATGACAGACCCACACGAATGGAAGTTGCATCCTCAAGTCTTCTCAAAGATAACTCAGGCATGGGGACAGCCAGACATAGATCTATTTGCTACCCACAGAAATTACCAGTTGGAAAAATTCTGCTCAAGGACCTATCATCCACAGGCCTGGAAAGTGAACGCACTCTCTTTCAGTTGGACAACATTGACAGTCTATGCCTTCCCGCCTCTACCTCTACTGGCCAAAGTCCTATTAAAAACCAGAGCAGAGAGGCCACAAATGATTCTCATTGCTCCAGACTGGCCACGACAGCACTGGTATCCTCTCCTAAAGAGCCTGTCACACTCACCACCATGGATCCTTCCTCAAGTTCCTCTTCTTTTGTCCTAGCACAACTACAAGACCCTTCACAGCCAGCTCAGAACTCTAAATCTAGCTGCATGGAGAATACCTTAATTTACCAACAAACTCTCCTCTCCAAGGAGGTACAGGATGTCATCTTGGAGGCCAGGAGACCCTCTACTAGAAAAACCTATTCCGCCAAATGGAAACGATTTTGTTCCTGGAATCAAGCAAAGGGTCAGAATCCTTGGTTAATAAATATACCTCAGATTTTACAGTACCTAACTGACATGTTAAACAGTGGCCTCTCCTTCTCATCCATCAAGATCCACGCTTCAGCCATTTCAGCACAATACAATACGGATCCTCCTTTATTCTCACATCCTCTATTAAGGCAGTTCCTCAGAGGGGCAAAAAATATAAAACCCCCATGGAAACCACCAGCTCCAGCTTGGGACCTCAACTTCGTATTGGAGAAGCTGACACTGCCTCCTTTTGAGCCGGCTTCTTCAGCAGAGCTACAATACTTGTCATGGAAAACAGCCTTCCTTCTGGCTATTACCTCAGCACGCAGGGTTTCGGAGCTACTGGCCCTCATGGCTGTGCAACCATTCATCATTTTCCATCAGGACAGGGTTTCCTTACGAACCAACCCTACCTTCATGCCAAAGGTAGTATCCAGTGTGGCTTTGAATCAGTCTATTCATTTACCTACCTTTTATCCAAATCCACAGAACAAAGGAGAGAGGCTACTACATTCCTTGGACATTCACAGGCAACTTCGTTATTACTTGGGCAGAACAAAGTCATTCAGAAAATCTGAGCAGCTCTTTATGTCCTATGCTACAGGTGCTCAAGGAAAGGCTATTTCCAAACAGACTATTTCAAAATGGATAGCCCACTGCATACGCTTTTGATATTCATTTCATGGAAAATCAGTGCCTGTATACATCAGATCCCACTCCACCAGGGCTACAGCTACCTCAGCAGCTTTCCTCAGGGGGGTCCCTACCAAGGACATTTTGGAAGCAGCTACTTGGAGTTCAGTGCACACTTTCTCCAAGCACTACCACCTTCCACTATATTCAAAATCTAGAGCGGGCTTTGCCACAGCAGTCCTGCAGGGCATTCTAGCCCCTCCTAATTCCGCTTAGTACCAGCCACCCTTACTTAACTTTGGGATTCTACCCAAGTGTAATAACTGCAGCTGTATGCACGATGAACATAGTACAGTTTTGTACCTACCATAAATGTAGATGTTCGAGTGCGCATACAGCTGCAGTCCAGGTTACCCACCCTCCATCCCCTCTTAGGACAGGGCTTATGACAAACACCTTTAACATACAACCTATTTGGGGTATTCCTTTATGGTGTATTTGCTTGCATCTACTGTTTTGATTTATCTACTTATGTATGTTTGCATGACATCATGTTTTGCCTTCCTTTCTGGGGGCACCTGACATCTGGGGCAAGAAAAACTGAAGAAAATGGCGTCGGCTGCCTCTTTTATACCCCTGCCACACTGACGTCAGGGAAGAAGCAACGACAACCAATGCCGGACCTAGACATGGGAATTCGGCCGACCGAGGACCCGCCTGACGGCAGGATAACCCAAGTGTAATGACTGCAGCTGTATGCGCACTCGAACATCTACATTTATGGTAGGTACAAAACTGTACTTTTAGCAGTAGTAGGATTAACTAAAGCTATAGCTGTTGGGTCAGGTTTGGGATAAGTATATAAAGCTTAACAGATTGAAGAAGGTTAAGCAATCTCTCTACCTTTTTAGAGGCAGCAGGCTGAGACTATCAGGAAGATTACATAAACCTGGAGAGGAGAAAGTTGTCTTTAGCTTCAGTGGCAGTAGAAAGACAGGAGCTTTTGTCATGCAACATTTTTCCAAGTATTGTTTGAAAATGATACACTTGAATACAGTTTTACTTAGTTGTGTCAAAGTAGCATGAAAGATGAAATTACTTGCTATAACAACTTATTTTAACAAATCTCTAGACACTAATCCCACTCTTGACTGGGTTCTGGACTCTGATCCATGCAACTACACTGTATTAGGAACCCTGAATTATTTATATGACATTTGTTAACTGGGTTAGTCCATCTGAGTCAATGGCCCATTTTCTGTGGAAACCTGAGGAGAAAAGCTCCAGCAATACAAACATAAAAAGATAACATAGTAGGCAATATACAAAACCCAAGAAAAACAGTGCAGCAATACAACATAAGCAAAAATTACATATGTAGTAATCAGGTGAAATGAATAACTAATAAAAATAAAACAAAATGAAGTAAATACAACTAGTAGATTTAAGTTTTTGCAATAATGACATATCTTTCCCAAGTAGCATAATGTAGTATTGTTTAGTGAGCCTATTAGTCATTGAATTATTAGATGCAGACAGGTAGTAAAAAGAAAAATGCAGACTATGGAAGATTTAGGCAAGGACAGACTTTTGAGTTCAGAAAGTAGTGCTTGACTTCAGTTTTAAAGCAGCTGGAACTAATGATGCCACGAATGTGAGGTGGTAGCCTATTCCACACAAGGGACGCAGAGCATTTATAGAGGAGTTTACCATAAGTCTTGGAGGGTTTATAGATGTCTAGAAGGTGCTGGTTGGAACTATGAAGAAACCGGTTTGGGGTGTAAGGGAATATTAAGGTAGAGAGTGATGGGCAGGCTAGCGGTTTGTTGAGTAGGCAGTGTGTCAGCTGCAGGTGGGCAAGTAGTAAGAGCGGGGGGAATTCTAGCCATTGAAGCTGTTTCAGGACAAGGCAATGATGGGATTTATATGGTTGGTTTTTGCTGAATCTGGCTGTGTTATTGTAAGCTTGTTCTAGTTTGGAGAGAAGGTTTGATTGAAGGTGAGTTAGGATAGGGGAAGCATAGAGGAAACATGGAAAGGGATAAGCTTGGGCAAGGGTGGGTTTGGAGTTTGGAGCAAGAAATTTCTTATTTTTGTAGTGAAGACCCAGTTTCATGTTAGTTTTTTTGATACAGTGTTGGATATGGATGTTGAATTTCAGTTGGACATTGATTATTGTACCCAATAGTTTAGTGTGAGGCTCAGCTTTGATAAGAGTGTTATCTAGCGAAGAAATAGTAAAGGTAGATTTAAGGTGGTGGAGAGTTTTGGGGAGAAGTCATAGCAGCTTAGTTTTTTTGGGGTTGAGTATAAGTTGATGCTTTGTGAGCCATTTTTCCACAGATGAGAAGGAGTTTTGGGTGATAGAAAGAAGTATAGAGATGTCAGCACAAGAGATAAGTGTAGAGACATCGTCGTACTGCATGAGGGAGGAGGTGTTGCAAGAGGAGTGAAGATGGATCCTTCAGTGATCTTTTTGCTGCATCGGATATTAGATGTATTACTCACCATGCCAAACAACAAGTAAACAAAAATGCTTGTAATAGAAAAACAAAAAATCATCTTGGTAACATGCAGCAGGCAACTTTAATTACAGAAATAGTAAGCACTTTCAGGGTCCGCTTCATTAGACTAACAGTGAATACAAAGAACATCATATTTAAAAGGATTCACTATATCAAATTAACCAATCAACAGTTATGCTAGTAATTAGAGCCCTATTAACACTAAAAAGGCTATAGTTCAAATACCTAATATAAAATAAAAAATAAATGCATTCATATCAAATAGATAAGCATATATAACATTTAAATACAGTGTGAAAACAATAGCATTAAAAAGTATTAATATAAAATCAATTAATTCAACCACAATACAACCATTTATAAAATGAATTTCAATGCTTAAGGGCCCTAGCTCTAAGAAAGGGTTTAAGGGATACTTTATTATTAAGGCCTGGTGGCCTGTCAGCTTGAAATTTCAGTATCCATTCCTGTTCTGAGGCTTCAGTATTATTGCTCAGATTGCCCCGCCCCCCTCTTATTAACATTGACCATCTCAAGCACTAAAAACTTGAACCTATGGGTAGGTCCCTCTTTCTGTACATGCACAGCTAATGCATAGCTTTCTTTCACATTCTTAATGTCATGCATTTGCTCTAAAGTCCTGTCTTTTAAATGTCGGTTAGTCTTAACTATATAAAAGGCAAAACAATGTACACAATAGCTAAAATAGACCACATTCTTGGTATAGCAGTCAGCATAAAAATTAGCTTCTATTGTAAACCCCTTCTGTGGGTGTATAAATTGGCTCCCAACATGTATACTAGAACATGCTTTGCATCTCCTACATGTATAGGTACCAAGTCTGTCCGACTGAATATATTTATGGGTGCTTAAAGCTTTATAGCAGAGTTGTCTTTTAAGAGATCTATTATTCTTGAAAGTAAAAGACGGTTGCTCTCCCACCACCCCATTTAATTCCTTCACACTAGAAAGAATGTCCCAATTACTTTTAACAATGTCACACACCACATGTATATTGCTGGCATAGGTCAGTGGCAGTCGTAATACTTCACTATCTGACTCATTCCTCCTCATAATACCATTAACCCTAGCTCTATGAGGTCCTATCCCTTCAAGGCCTTCCTTGTTATAGTACGGTTTACACCTACCATCCCTTTCTCTGCAGGCTGCATCAATATGTGTATCTATCTCATGCTCTCTGTATCCTCTTTCCATAAACTCATGTTTAAGGGACAATAGTGCTCCATGTAGTGTATAATTATCATTATGTAAATGCATACAGCGAAATATTTGACCTTTCAAGACATTCAATTTAGTATGCCTTGGATGCATACTGCCGTTGTGCAAGACATTATTTTTCCTAACGGTTTTTCTAAAAAGTGTAGTCGAAACCAGACTAGGAGCATGTCTAGTAATCTCCACGTCAAGAAACTCAATCATTCTATCAGAGTATTTATGGGTAAAATTTAGGAAAGGAGAGATATTATTAATGTATACTAGAAACTCATTGAGGCTTTCCTCGGTATCGTGCCACAACAAAAAAATATCATCCACGAGCCGTTTATACCATGTCATAGATTCAGCAAACTCATTATTAGCCAAAACATAGGTAGTTTCCCATTGCAAAAGAGATAGGTTGGCATAGCTATTGGCACAAGCAGTACCCATAGCTACACCAACCTTCTGTATGAACTGTTCATCACCAAACATAAAAATATTGTTCTCTAAAATAATTTCTAACAATGCACAAATTAAACTAACCTTACTTGTTTGAACATTCCTTGCGTGTAGTAGCTCTCTAATATTCTCTATAACCCAGGCATTGGGAATCACTGTAAATAGAGGCTCTATGTCTAAAGTAACCAACCAACAGGGGTCCTCTAATGCTTCCAAATATGTCCCTAAATCATTAAGGAAATCTTTAGTATCCTTCAAAACAGTAGTACATTCACAGGATGTAAATTCCTTTCAACACAAAGAGGCTCAGTAGCCCACCCCTTGCTAGATACAATAGGACGCATAGGGGAGCTGACAAGATTCTTATGAACCTTGGGTAGGCCATGCATTATAGGAACCATTGGAAATTATACACTGAAATATTCAAATAATGGCTCATGAATCATTCCTGTCACAAATAAATCAAACAGTAAAAACTGTATCTTGTCAATGACTGCCTTGAGAGCAGTATTAGATATCTGACAATACGTA
Organism: Protopterus annectens; assembly: GCF_019279795.1. Taxonomy (NCBI): domain Eukaryota; kingdom Metazoa; phylum Chordata; order Ceratodontiformes; family Protopteridae; genus Protopterus; species Protopterus annectens. The sequence continues at coordinate 1,307,469,116 of NC_056739.1, forward strand.
TTCATATTTCCCCCTGTGTACCCACTATTACAGGTGTACCACAAGGCTCTGTCCTTGGTCCTCTTCTATTTAACATCTTTAGAAATAGTCTTCATATTCTATATAACAAGCATCCTTTTTACAGTATGCAGATCCACCCTTATCTGTTTCTCAGACAGTCTTGCAAAATTAAAAAAGATGGTTTTAATTCTGTTGAAAACTGGCTTTGTAACCATCAACTCATTCTTAATTATAAGAAAAGCAAACTTCTTTTAATTTTCCCTAAATCACTTATCCACAAGAAAGGCAACTTTAAGATTATATCCATAAACGATATTTCAGTTGAAACAGTGCCCCATACAAAACTGCTGGGCGTTACGATAAACAACACTCTCAGATTCGACCTCCACATACGGAGCTAGTTTTGCAGATCATACAAGTCACAGAACACATCATTTTTGCTCTGTACTAAAAACTCTAAATTGGCTAGAATTATCCCACTAACTAAATTATACCTAACTTCTCTTAACACACAAAATTGTATTTAATCCTACTTCCTGCCCAGCTTTAAGAACAATTCTTCACCACTACCTCCCTTCGATCTTCTGACATAAATCTGCTTGATGTCTATAAGCCTTACAGAAACTGTAGTCACACTGTATCGCAAAAGTCTGGAATGCAATCCTTCCACCAGTCAGGGCAATACAGAACATTCATTTATTTAACCTGCAACTAAAAGAATTCCTGTATGACTCTTGGCTTTGCACTTGCTGCTCTTCCGGTGAAATTTTTAGCTTCCTTCTCCTCTATTACCTATGTATATCCTATCTCTCCATTTCATTGTGTTTTATTTCCTTACTCTTTGTGTTGCTTTTACTTACTATTTCTCCTGCCTCCCGTATCTACTTCACTTATTACCTCTAACAAATACTTGTTTCTCACTCTCCCCTCTCTTTCTGTCCTGTTGCTTATCCACTGTTGGAATTTTGTGAGTTATAAACTCTCGCACTTAATAACATGTCAGCACATTTCAGTGCTATTTGATATTGTATTCATCTTGTTTTAATGGTGGTATATGTGTAATATTATAAATCCCTGCACCTATCCATACACAACCCTTTTTCCCATTTTTGCACATGGTGTCACGGTGTTACTTGAACAGTGACAATCATCTGTAACCAAGGTTCGCACCTCTGGGTGGCTAGCTGTGCTGCTGCTGCTGTTCTTTTGTACAGCACATTCACACGTACACTCAGATCTATGGTCAATTTAGTGTGTCCAGTCCACTTACTGCTTGTCTTTAGAATGTAGGAGGACACCTCAGCACCTGAAGGAAGTCCACTGAAACACAGGGAGGACATGCAGACGTTTCGCAGAAGGTACCCCAGCCAAGATCAAACCAGAGAACCTCTTGCTGTGAGGTGACTACGCTATCAGCTGTGCCACTGTGCTACCCATTTTATTATACATGTCATGTGTTTATTAATGTATGTATTTAAAGTATTGTAATATGATGTCAGTTAGTCGGGGATCACTTCTGTGTCTCTGCTGGACAGAGGCACAGGAAAATAACTTTCTTGGATGGCGTAGGCTATGGAAGCTTGCTGGCTAGGTTTACGTAGGCCCTTGGGCTGATAGCCTAGTACCTACCTATGAACCTATTACCAGTGTATATATATTTTCTGTTATTTTATTTGTAGAGCTTTTTGCCCCAGGCAGTCAGACTTTCCTAGTAAATAAATGTCAATAAATAAACAGTAATAAATGTATTTCATATAACGGAAAAACAGTCAAACACAAAATATTGAAATATCAAGACTGAAACAAGAGGTATCAAACCTAACACAGTAACCTACTGAAAAGTGTGTTTGCAGCCTCACACCCCCTAATACTTACTTATACAGCAACGGTGGTATTGCATAACAGTGGAGAAAAGGCAAATTCTCACTCCCTGTTGTAAAAAGCAGTAGCATCTTTTTGTCATCATATGACTATTATATCCCATCTGCCAGTTTTACACATGTTCTAACTTAACTTTGGACCATCTGCATGAAATTCTGGAAGACATAGTGCTTTTCTTCATTGCATTCTTTTTGGGGATTCGAAATGAGCATTCTGACTACTTCCTAGAGTTTTCCTAAATAAGTAGAGCTATTGTATGCTCTACAGATAGCATCTGCACCCCTTTTTTTAAGTAAAGATACTGTACGCTCTACATGTGGTATCTGCGCCCCTTTTTTAAGTAAAGATATTGTATGCTTTACAAGTAGCATCTGCACCTCTTTTCTTAAGTAGAGATACTGTATGCTCTAGAGGTAGCATCTGCACCCCTTTTTAAGTGAAGATACTGTATGCTCTACAGGTAGCATCTGCACCCCCTTTTTTAAGTAAAGTTACTGTTTGCTGTATAAGTAGCAAATGCATCCCTTTTCTAACTGCTACCTAAGAAGACACTTCATTCCACATCAGCCATAAATAGTAAATCTTTTCACTCCTTAGCTGTTCAGGGTGGCCCCTCTGACGTCACGTGGATGTGAGGAACTGCTGCTTCCTGTTGTGTTTAATGTGAAGACTGTAAAATGGTTTACAGTTCATCGGGTAATTACTAGTCAGTACAAAGTATTTTATTCATTGCTTTGTTTGTTTGTTTTGGGTGGCTTTTTGACTGATTTGCTTTAATGTAATTCTATAATGACAAATTGTTTCACACTGACAATATTTGAAAAGTCTGCTTTTATTTTTGAGGGCATGTCAAGTCAGCCTTAATTATTCTGTGAACCACCCCATTCAAATGCCATTTCTGTTTTTTTCTTTCTTTCTTTCTTTCTTTAGTTAGCCATACATTCATTCATTCATTCATTCATTCAATTTATTGGGGTAGCAGTTAACATAGTAATGATGAAGCTCAGTGGAGATTCATGTCAGGGTTTGGAGTTAGTGGCAAAATAATGCCATAACACTAGGGAAGTATTTGTGCTACTTTTTATACGATCTCATTCTGCTTTTTACAAGGGAAGACATGTACATTGTAAAACTCCTAACCAAAGGACAATTTACATCACATCACAAAGTTAAAACATCTTTGTACAACTGCAATGTCATTAAAGAGTGTTTATAAATGGGTCATAAAGTGTGCCTTAAAGCAAAGCGCTAATTTCAGTTTGCAGCACAATACAAACCTTTTCTGGCGTAAGTGCTCAAAATAAACCATAGTCTTCCAAAGAACATAATATACCGCAGAGACCTTAGCTTGTTTCAGGTTCACTGGCTTTTTTTTTCTCAAAGCTGTAGCTTTTTGAAACACTGGTATCTATACAGATAAAGTATTCAATACAGTTTATCATTTAATTAGGTATTGTACTTTATTAAAATCTGAATGTGCTTTTTTGTCTAAACAGTAAAAGAGTTTAAGTAAATTTGTACACAGCAGCTGTACCACTAATAAGAAGGTTACCAATGATTTACAGAACAGAAATCAACAGATTTACATTGGTCATTTTCTACTATTCTTTGTGTTCAAAGCAATGGGATAACATCATCACCAATAACGTTCGTTTCACCTATTATCTACATGAGGTCAGGGTGTCGCATCCACTCTTGACATCTTTCTCAATTCAGTGCCGTTCTTTTACCTTCTTTACTGGTCGTGTCTGCCTGTTGCATATCTTCTCTCACAGAATTGTCCTCACTCTGACAAAAATAAGCTACTTTTTGCTGGCTGTTGCATAACAACTCTTTTGTACATCCATCAGTGGTTTATGAACAGTTACTTGTAAGAATATCAGAACCTGCTAGAGCAAGTCCCAAAAACATGGAAACTGAATGGCTGAAAAAAAATGGACTTAATATATTCTATGTCCAGGACAACAATTTCTCTGAATATTCCTATTTTTCTGAGGTATGGTGATCTCAGATTTAGTATACGTAAGCTGGGAAACCCCACTTTGACAGGTGCAGGTGGGCTTCATTAATCACAAAAATCCTAACTTTCAGCCATATGCCAGCACAACACAAATGATAGATAAACTAATTAATGGAATCTAGTTGTATAAGAAAATATGCAAAAAAAAAAAAAAAAAAAAAACAGGAACTCTGTGTAGTAATTCTTTAATATGACAGCAACCCAACAGCTGAATACAATCAAAACTTGGAAAAGAAAGCACAATGTACCAACAAATTGAAATACATTAGTGGCATCCATGGTTAAACGTGCTATAGTTATTCCAGTTAAGTCCCCATAACCAAGAGCAGATTGGACCGAGATTTGATGAAGATGAAGGGAGGAAAAATGGACTTAAAAAATGAAAGTTTCTGTAAGATCCACAGCACTAATATGTAGCACAAGTGAGCAAAGAGTAAAATTACTTCTCTGGAAATACCATTCTCTGTACGTGAATTATGCTTTATTGTTCTCAGAAAGCTTGGTGTTTTTGAAACCTTTACTAACTGGCTTGGGTGCCAACATCAAAACTGTTTTCAGTTGGTGGTTTAATTTGGATTTTGAGAGTTCCAGTTTGGATTAATTAAGTACACTATACATATTTTGCCGTGTGACCAAGATATATAAAGCATTGTTTTGTTGTTTCCAGTTTGGATTAATTAAGTACACTATACATATTTTGCCGTGTGACCAAGATATATAAAGCATTGTTTTGTTGTTTCCAGTTTGGATTAATTAAGTACACTATACATATTTTGCCGTGTGACCAAGATATATAAAGCATTGTTTTGTTGTTTCCAGTTTGGATTAATTAAGTACACTATACATATTTTGCTGTGTGACCAAGATATGTAAAGCATTGTTTTGTTGTTTCCAGTTTGGATTAATTAAGTACACTATACATATTTTGCCGTGTGACCAAGATATATAAAGCATTGTTTTGTTGTTTCCAGTTTGGATTAATTAAGTACACTATACATATTTTGCCGTGTGACCAAGATATATAAAGCATTGTTTTGTTGTTTCCAGTTTGGATTAATTAAGTACACTATACATATTTTGCCGTGTGACCAAGATATATAAAGCATTGTTTTGTTGTTTCCAGTTTGGATTAATTAAGTACACTATACATATTTTGCCGTGTGACCAAGATATGTAAAGCATTGCTTTGTTGCTCTTTTACTCTCTTGCCTTGGGAAGGATATCAGGCAATTGCATGTGTCTTCCATATACGAGTTACTTTATAAAGGGTCCTACTAGACGTGACTGCATTTTTGTGTATAATGAAGTGAGTAACTTTCTCAGTTGAACTTTTAATCATTCGTTTGCCCAATTGGCTCTACTGTATGTTATGGTAGCAGTTTATTGTTGCTGCAGTACTTTCCAAATATCATTATGAAAATGTGTAGCCAGTTGATTACCATAAGAGCCAGGATCCCTCAAGAAACATAAGGTGAAAAAGGGCTGGTAGTAAGATATAGTATATGGGATCATCACTGTAAATTTAGAGTAAATAATGTGATATTAAGAAACTGTGATAGTAGGTACAGAGAGTTTTATGGTGCGGAGTGCGGAATCATGTACTGCTTACATAAAGTGTTTCTAAGTTTCTGTATGGGTAGAGCAAATACTTAGCATGAGATGGACACACTACATACTGACCTTTTGAATGAGGATTTTAGAAGGCAGATCTTTAGCTGCATTGCAGAAATCTGTCTTCTTCTTGCTAACAACTTGGTAGGTTGGTATCCCAGAGATATGAGCAAGCATTTCCAAAAACTGCCCAAGTGCTTTCTCACATCCGTAATTAATGTTAAGACTGGGTCACACCTAAATATTTAGTAAAATGAAATGTATATCTCTTTCTGGTAGTGATATCCAACGTGCATCCTGCAGAAACTAAACTGTTCTCCTCAAAATGCAACAAACTGGGCAGAAAGGCTTTACATCTAGGTGCAAGTGTGGATATAATTAATAGTCTACCCGAAGTAGAAACATAAGATGCAAAGTGTGTCTTGTGCGTTCATGGTTTTAAAGCTGCACAAGTAAGAATATGTTTCCATGAGGTAAGAAGAGTAGATTCTTGCTGTCCTGCAGTGCAAATGTATACATAAAAGGAAGAAGGAGCCTGAATAATAGCTGTAGAGGAGTAGAGGAAATGCACCAGCATGTGACATTTAGTGCAGCATCATTTTTGAAGGCTAAGGGCAGAGTGTGATTTTACTACATTCTGCTAGGAACACATTTCTGTCTGCTGGGAAGAGCCACCTGCACAGTTTCAAGAGATGAAATGGAGCCAGTTTCTGAAGATCGATGCTACAGATACAGTTCTGAGTGATAGTGACAGTGCTGTACTGATTAAACTGCTACTGATCGTGTAGCATGACAAAGTTCTGTCTTACACGGAGTCAGCATGTGCACTGTGACCAACATGGGTGTGTGACATCAGCAATTTTCTGTGTAAGAAACAAGGAGGTCATAACATCCCTGTACTCCTCCCTTATCAGACCCATTATCGAGTACAATGCCTCCTTCGGCATGTACCTTGCCAAGCGCATGCAGCAGTTGGAGAGACCACAGAGGTTCCTGACCAGGAAAATCCAGGGTCTCAAACACCTATCCTATACAGACAGGCTAAAAGCCCTGTCCCGCTACTCAGTGTCGTACAGACTGCTCAGAGGTGACTTGTGTCTGGCAAAAAAGGCCATCTCAGACTCAGCCTCGATGGAGTTGCTGCGTATCCGTAAGTCAAACTCCACTCACGCAACCCACATGCAAGGTCTCAACCTGGTCTGTGACATTAACAGAACTTTTTGCTGGATAGATTTGTGTCCCAATGACTCCCCTGTCTGTGGAATAAACTTCCTCTCCATGTCAAGCAGAGTACCTCCCTAGCCCTCTTTAAGAGGAACCTGGATGACTGGATGGGAAACAGAAAATATGCCCCTGGGATCCCACCTGTGTGCCTGCTGGACAGAGTAAAGAGGTGTTGACTTTGTGGGAACATGGGTGAAATTCTTGGCTCGGCTTATAATGGCCTCTGGGCCAATAGCCTAGTATCATCCTGTGAACATGTGAGCCTATGTAATGTAGCCTGTCCCGTGTGAAAGAATAATACATGCATTTGTATGGTAGTTGCAACTTGTTGTATCTGTAAATCTTGTGGAAGCTGACCCTGCTTTATTGGAAATGCTGCATATCTGCAAGTCAAATGGTACACGGGTCACTCGCTCTAAAGACGTTAACCTGGTATGTGACATTAATAGAACCTGCTGGAGGGACAGATTTGGCTTCCAGCGGTTAGCACATCTTTGAAACAGACTACCACTTCATGTCAAACAGAGCACCTCATTGGCATCTTCAAACACAGTCTGGACGATTGAATGGCTAACTGTAAATTCACCCCTGGAGTTCCACCTGTGTCCCTCTTGGACTCTGGCATTAGATGCTGATCATGGAAATAAGGGTAGAACTTCTTGCTGTATGCTTATTTGCACTGTGCCACTGTAAATTTACATCAAAGAAGTCAAATTGGCATGATGTGCACAGCACAGGTCATACCTGCATTCTGTTTTATTCCAATTGATGCATCACTAACTGCCTGTATGATAACACAGCAATGCTATGTACTGCCTGTATGATAACACAGCAATGCTATGTACTGCCTGTATGATAACACAGCAATGCTATGTACTGCCTGTATGATAACACAGCAATGCTATGTACTGCCTGTATGATAACACAGCAATGCTATGTACTGCCTGTATGATAACACAGCAATGCTATGTAAATTCTCATTTTCTGCAATCTTGTTTCATGATTCTCTGCCTTAAATGATTCAGATGCATTTTATAATTTTGTAAAAATGTGTACAGATTAATCCAATGTGGGCGCCAGTAGCCAATGCTTATTACTTCTTAAGAAAGGTATTAAAATATTTCCATTAAGAAAAAAAAGTTTTAATTGACACCCAAATAATTAAATGAAATATTTTCCACCCAAAGTCATGCTGAACAAAGGAAAAATATTTGGTATGGCTTTTTGTTAATGAACAAAACATACATTCATTTTGTGCCGCATGCTCTTTTGTTGCACCCAGCTTATTATAATTTATTTTCAGCAGCTGCAGTCTCCTGAACTCAGTAAGGCTATTTAATAAATTCGCACATTCATCCAGTCTGCATTGTCACGCACTTGGAAATGCCACCTGTTTGGTATTGAATTGAAAAGCCAGGTAACATGAATAAAAGTTACTCCTCTTCTCAATCTGCTTCTAGTGACTAATGGATTTAAGGGGGATTCATTGAATGACATTTGTCATTTGTAAGGGTCCCACTTTGCTGCTTATTTCAGGGTTCTTTCAAGTAGTCTTCTTGATGTCAGCTGTTAAAACCAGAACCACTTCTTCGTCTTCATATCTTGGAAGATTCATGCAACTTCACATTGACTTCTTCACAGAAGGGTATCATTTGTGCAATAAAGTATAGTTGTGTAAAAAAACTGACCATAACTGGAGATCTTCTGATCATTCATGGTTGCAGTAACCTGATATATTTGTGTTCTTACCCCTTGCACCAGCCAGCTTCCCAGAACTTTGGGCAGCCTCCATTTACTCCAGCTGCCAGTAGTGCTCAAGGCAGTAACCATCCCTCTAGTCCCCTATTTTTTTTTTCCTAGTTTTCTTTTTGCTCAGGTTGGGCTGTTTTCACCCATGTGTACATAGTTATGATTCACTTTGTTTAGCTGTACGAATATGCAGAGCTATTGCCTCCTTACTGGGCAAAAAAAAAAATGGTCTGAAGTGTTTTGCCTTTTATGTAGAGCACCTCAGGTGCTCCTGACTGCTGGACCATATGGACAGCAACCAGAGCTCTGGGGAATAGTTTCGACTATTACAGTGGTGATCCATATATTAAATATTAGGGTTCATATTACGTTGTCGAATGACAACAATTTCGAACGCTCAGAAGAGCGAAACTGCCAAATATCGAAACTTTTATTGTGTGCCCCCTACACCCCCTGCTAAATATATATACCAACTCCGAGATCGTACTACAGTGAGGAAAGGGCAAATATTCCAATCTTCACTGTACTGCAATCCCACAATCTGAACTTTGATATGCGGCGGTTTCGCTCTTCTGAGCGTTCGACATTGTTGTCATTCGACAGCATAATAGGAACCCTAAATATCACGTTATAGTAACACATATAGTTACAGGAAGTGATTGGGTATGCATTGTAAACGTTTTTCCAGAATATGACAAGACTAGATTTTTACATATTTCATTTATTTTCAGTAGTATACAGCATGCAAAGTTAAACTTCTCCCAGCCAGTAAATACCAATTTTCTTAAAGCAGCATATACAGAATTATACTGTGCTAAACACCATTACAGTAGAAGTTATAGTTGTGTAAGAACGTACCATAACAGTAGATGTTTAAATAGATCATTGTTTAGTAATGCTGACAGATGGTATGTATCCTGCCAGGGATACTATACATTCGGCCAGTATGTTAAAGTATAGGAATTCTTTCCTCACTTGCCATATGTCCAACCTTAGACCTAAGCATGAGGGCTACTTGCTGGTACTTAAGATACATATGAGCATGAAAATTCTCAGAGTTTTCTTGACCCAGATAGTCACTGAGGCTAGTTATAAGGAGGAGAGATTCAGATGAAGGAGTATAGAAAAAGGGGATGGCTGGAGGGTGCATATACCGCAAAAGTGGTCTAATTGAACATTTTCTGTTATGGCAAGTTCTTACCCAACTGTACTATGTTCATCATTAGATCACTGCTGCAGTAATGCTGACAAATGGGACAATTCCCAAAAATGTTAGGAAGTCTGGGAAAGAAAATAGAAACAGTACTGGAGTCCAGTGCCTGTTGAAGTATGGTTCTGGCAAACCCAGTGCCAGCTCTAGAGAAAACATTGGTTTTGGAATGCTTGGTAAAGGTGTGAATGGGAGACTGAGTAGCTGCCTCTAATATTGATTTGGAACCAAGTCCTTTGAAAAGAAAAAGCCACTGAAGAAGCTACCACTCTTGTGGAGTGAGCTTGATAAGCTTTGCCATGAAAAGAGTAGCAAAAAGAAACATCAAGGTCTGTTGGGGTACTAGGAGATCTTCTTTCTTACCTGTAAAGGAAATAAACAATTGATCAGATTTTGTAATTTATTTGATCTTTTCCATGTAAAATCTCAGCTGGCTGTGTATATCCTACAAATGAAGGATTCTTTCTCTCTTATTTTGGTGGTTAGGAAAATTGCAGGAATGTGACCAGACCAATTCAAAGACATTCCAGTAACCACCTTAGACATAAAGAATGGATTAGTTTTAAGAAATATGCCATTGTGAAAAACCAGAAAAGGTTGAATAGATATAATGGGTTGTACTGTGAGGCACTTTTAGCAGAGGTTACAGCTGTGGGAAGAACTGTTCTCCATATACAGTATTTTAAGGAAGGAGCAGAAGCAGGTTTAATAGGTGGTAAAGCTAGTTTCTCAAGAACATAATTCAGGTCCTGGGAGAAGAATAGATTTTTTAGGATGCCTGATGTGGGGGGACGCCTTTTAAGAACTATTTGACCTCAAATCTTGAAGAAAGAGATGAATCTAAAGGTAGCCCAGCTGAGATGGCTGAAAATGTAAATTCATTTACGTATATACTAGGCCAGAGTTGAGCAGCTTGCACAGGTGTTTGAGGATAAAAAATATCTCTGCTTGATAGGGATCTAATTTATTTTTTCCTGGCAACAAGCAGAACATCTTTTGTATCTAGTAATACATGATTTTTCTATTCACAGGTTTTCTAGCCCCCTTTATTATCTGTAGCATATACTCTAACTAAAGGTGCCTAAATGTAATGAAAAGTTTGTCATCTATATACCATGAGACTGAGAGTCTTCAGGTTTTGGTGAATTAGATAGCCCTTCTGGTGTGTAAACAAGTCCATCATGTGAGGTAAAGTGTGTTGATTACTTTTGTCTAAGTGGAAAGAAGGAGAATCAATCTTGTCTTGGTTGAAAGTATGTGGCGGAGGGGGGCACACGAAAAATGTGCGATTGTCCTTTTATATCTGGAAGAGGACCTTTTGGTTGACAGGAAAGAATACAGAAATGTTCCTTTCCATGGGAAGGCAAAGGCATCTGTACTCCAGGCTTCTTTGCAAAGGGTCCTGGGACAAAACACACTTCATGGTTCAGACTGGAGGCAAAGAGATGGATTTCTGGGTTACAGCACTGGTATAAAATCTATAGGAAGATCTTTCTTCTCAGCATCCATTCATGAGGGTCTTCCCTTGATCTACTCAGTTAATCTTCTTGACTGCTTGAAGGAAATGATTTTGATGAACAGCAGTACTGCAAGCAGTCATTGCTAATCTGCAAAGACAGTAAGATTTTGTGCTGCCCTGTTTGTTGGTGTCCCACACATCAGTGGTGTTGTTCTTAAGAACCAGAAGTGTTCCTGGGGACCAAATATGTTGATGGAGAGATTTGAGAGCAAGGATCATTGCTTTCAATTCTTTTATGTCCATATGCAATTTTCTGTCCTTTTTTGACCACTGTTTCTGTGCATTAAAACGTTTTGAAACACCCCCCCCCCCCAGACCCCATATGATGCTTTTGTAGAAGCATTTTATAGAGGAGGGAGAAAAAAGAGGGAACTCCTGAGTTTGTCTTTATCACACATTGATTTTAGGTATCTGTGAAGTTTCTTTATGTGCAGTCTGGCAAATGGAATCATCTGTATAGTGGATGCAGTGTATTTCAGGACTCTCAGAATCTGTTTTGCCATGGTCAAAAATGTTTTGGATAGAAAGTTATCTGTTAAGCATGGAATCTTAGTTAAAGGATTAAATGCCATAATGAAGTATATGCTGAAATGGCAACTTAGGAACACCAGAGAATGAGATGGAAGAAGGCAGGACTCGCTGAAGTTCAAAGTGAAACCCAGATTCTGGGAGGGTTTGACAGTGAACTTCAAGTCTTGAAGAATTTTGTGAAGCGTTGTTCCTTGAATCAGATAGCTGTCTAGATAAGGATCTATGTGGATCTGTTGGAGCCTGCTAAGGTTAAAGGCAAAACAATAAACTGAAACTGTAATTCCAAGGCACAGAAGCTTAAAACGCCTAAGCGTTGGAATTGAATGAGAATATGTAGGTAAGCCTCTTTGAGATCCAAGACAAAAAGAAAAAAAATTTGGAAAAAATCAAAGGGAAAAGATTCCAGAGTATTAGCATTTTGAATTTTGAAATGCTCAAAATGGAGTTGAAGGTAGAAAGATCCACAGTCCCTCTTCAAGTACCTGCTTTTCTTGGAATTAGAAACCAAGACTGGAGTAGAAGTCCTTTCTGTTATGATGGTAAGGATTTTATTGTATTATGCCTTGTTATAGAAGGTCTGTAATGATTAGAGAGACCAGATGTTGTTGATTCAGAAGCACCTGTGGATCTGAATGTACAACAGGGAGATAATTCCATTGTAATGTGTACACTTTTTCAAAAGCTCAAGAATCTGCTGTGATCTTTTTCCAGAGGAGAAGTTTGGAGTGAGGTAAGTTGAGGTGGGAAAAGGAGGAGATAATCAGAAATTGGAAGATTTATCTGAAAAGGGGCCTTTGATACCTTTGAAATAACACTAAGGCTTGTCCTGACATTTCTTCTTGGATTTTTTGCCTTTCTACTGAGTGGGCATTTGTGGTAGAATGGACCTGGTTTAGAGAGGTATTTTTGGAACTTTGGAACAGGAGGAAGAAAGACTTGCTTAAACCCCTGCATACTTTTATTACTTGCTTCCATTTTTTTAAAACTCTCAACAGAAAGAGGATTAAAAAATGTACTTTTATCCAAAGGAGCATCTAAAAGTTTTGCTTTGACTTTCTCTGGAAGTGATTGGAGTTTAGCCAGGAGATCCTTCTCAGCACAGATCTAGGAAGAAGCATTTGGCACATCATATGCATACTTAGTGTAATGGTGTTTGACCTGAGAGGCAGAAGATATATTTTGAACAACAGCTTTAGAGTCAGTTTCAGAAAGATTAAGAATAAGTAAGGTAAAAATGGATAAAATGTACCTGATCAAATGTCTTTGGCAGCCGCGGTGGTGCAGCGGTAGCATTGTTGCCTCACAGCAAGAGGTTCTCCGGTTCAATTTTCGGCTGGAGCACCTTCTGTGTGGAGTCTGCATGTCCTCTACGCAGTCAAGTGGCGTTCGAAAGACATGTGTGAATGGGCGTGCCTTCGTTGAAGGTTGGGCATCGAGCTGGCACCGCGGCACCATGAAAATCTACTGCCAATCATTAGCGGACTGGACTTATGCTTTGGCGACCCCTAACCGGGAAAAAGCCGAAAGAAAAACAACAACAAATTAACAGCAGAAAATGCTAAAGTGGCTGAAGTATAATCTTTTTTCTAATTTCCACCCATTGCTCTATTGTCTTTATCTTTAGGTAAGGCATTAGTGGATAGCAAAATTTTGGATGTCTTGTTTGAATCAGTGGAAATAACTGCAGGGTCAGATATTGAAACTTGTGGTTATCAGGGACTTTTTTTTTTGGAGCTGGTGATTGACACTCTGGAGCTAGAGAAGCTGAAAGAAAGGTATCTTCTAAAGCTTCTAGTTTGAAGGGACAGCAGCAGACTTGTGATGTTCCATATATAAAAGATTATAGTATTTTGGGGGACAGATTCAGAGAGTTGTTTTCCCTCCTAATTAAAATGTTGCATCATATTTTGTATTGTGTCCCCAAAAGAGATCTTTTCTTGGCAAGAATCAGATGATTAGGTATCACTGGGTTCAGACTCATACTCAGACTCCTGGCAAATGATATTATTGTGTGCTTGCCATAGGTTAATGGTGACTTTGAGATCTCTACAGATATGAATATCTCCAATACTAGCATTGTGGATGTAGCCCATTAACACCCATTCATTTTAGATAACATCCCAAGTCTTAGCTTCCATAGTTCTAGCTCCATATTAGTCCTAATAGGGTAAGGCATAGCCCTTGCCCTAATCCTGTGGATTTTAAATGAGGCATTTGTATCCAGTTCAGTCTTTGTGCCTATCAGTGTTCTCTCCTCCTTTGCAAAGACTTTTTGGTATGTGATAGTTATTACAACTTGTACCATCTGTGGTAAGTTAGTTATTTTCCTTAGCTGCCTTCTTTGTAAATTGCTAGTTCAGAGTTTTCTTTTTCACTGATTACAAATGATGCTAGCTCTCCTGTGTTCCATATATACAAATTGTAATTTACATTTTTTATCATTCAAATATCACCAGTCCAAAATTTTGCACTCTGGTATTCATTTTTTCAGTTGTATTGGTTATTAGTAGGACTTACTCAGTAGCATGTGACAACGCACATTTATACAGGGCTTAGACAAAAGAGTGCCTATGTCTAATTCCAATTTATTTTCATTCCCGATACTTGAATTGTGACTGGCAGAATATTTAGGTCAAACTGATTCAAGCTATACAGCTCTAAGCACATCAAGCCATAAGATTCATATTCTAAATCTATCATAATTTTTTCTCACCTACATATAATTTCCTACATTCTACATGCACACACTTGTCCGCTTTATTAATTAAGTTATTTATTAGCATTCTTCTGTTTTATTTAATGGTATGTTTTCCAATTGCATGGAAAGGCCATGCAGAGGCAGGTGAGGGCTCACTCTAACGCAATCATTAACAAGTCAGTAAGCTTCTTGTTTGTATGTTTCCAGCAAAAGCAGCTATGAGACAACATGACCATACAGCTGCATATTTTCCAAGCAATAAAAATTGGGCATCCATTCCAAAAGCCAGGCAAGATTTGGCACAACAATCCTGCAGAGTGTCTTCTGAAATAGGATATTTTTGCAGGGATTTCCTGAGTAACTTCTTCCTGCCATTGGAGTGATTGCTTTCGGAATCTTCGTATGTGTGGGGGAATGGCTCCACTATGCATAGGCTTAAACTTGATGATGTGTCATCTGGCCATGTTCAGTTTGATGATGTTGAGCTCCCCAAGTGCAGTTCTCCATGAAGATTCATTGCCAGTGTGGTTTCCAACTATGTTTTTGCAGTGATTCCTTTCTTTTGGGAAATGTCTCCTTTCCTCGTGTTTCTGTGATTATGGAATTGGCATGTAAAAATTCAGGGTAATGGGGTATTGCCCCCATATGGAGGGTACAGATGTCTTCATCCAGTTAAGGTTATAGCAAGTTGTTTTCATTGGGATGTGACCTCATCCAGATGTAATTCAGCAAGTAAGAGTGGAAGGCTAAGGAGATGTTCTTCGTGTTTCACTGTTGCAGTCATCACACTTGGGTTATCTGCCTGCAGGTAGCCCCCAGTCAGCCCAAATACCAGAGTCTTCCATGATGTCAGGTTGTCAGGGGTATAAAAACAGGCAGCCGACACCATTACATCAGTCTTTCTTGCCGAGGAGCCCGAAGCAGAAACAGTTTGCGAGTGCAGGTTGGCCGCTCCCTGAAATTTTCATTTTTCGAGTTGATAATCCTGAAGTCTTCTAAAGCTAAGTACCCCTTTGGGGATCCTTTTTTCTTGCTCTAACCGATGTCAGAAAAAGTTAACAATTGTCTTGCCTATGGAAAGCAAATACCTCACAGAGATTTTCATTCTTACTGCGTCACCTGTTTAGGCTCAGACTATGATGTCCCTCGCTCTCGGTTTTGTGCCTTGTTTAATGCTCAAACCATTCATTGTCAGGCTACCTTTGTTGTTAAATTCTTTCGCTCTCAATCTCCGTATTCTGAAATGGCTTCGGTAAGCCATACGACTATCGATCTTCCAAAAAAACATAAGGATAAAGACAGAGACAGACCGCATAGGTCCAAAACTGCTGACGACGCTTCCGTTAAGCTAGTCGCCAGTCCACTGGTACTCAGTGAGGCACCTTTGCAGCCCCTGATGCCCACTTCTATGGATTCGCAGGCCTCTGCTGAGACCCATTCGGAGTCCGGTATGGATGGGTCCAGAGCCACTGTGGAGGCACCGACTTCTATGGGTGTTTTCCGACCTACTGATGTTCGAATCAAACTGACGACTTCTTTTTTAGCCAAAACTACACAATTTTTGGTTTATTGTTTGTTTCTGATGAAGAAGGTCATCGAAAACGTATCTGTTTGAGAGTGTTAATTTATTCCTTGGTGTGTTTTGTTACAATAAATTCAAACAACTTTTGTTGGTCTTGGAGCCCTTATTTGGTGTTTCCAGAGAACTTTCGGATGGTTACAAGTTTTTATTTAGTTCGCTTTCATCTCTTTCTGGCCCAGTGCCACAAGAACAAATGGTTAGAATGGCTGAAGACCTTATAACGCTAATTAGGGGAAGCCAGCCTTCCCCTGCTAAGAGACAAATAATTCAGTTGCCTTCAGATTCTACAGACCAGGAGTCCGATGATTCTGACCTTTCTGATTATCAGGATATGCCCTTAGCCTATGAGGATTCAGATGCAGAGGAATCCATTCCTACTGCCTCCCCCCCAGAGGATTTCTCTTTTGGTGAAACCTTGCATACTTTAAGAGAGCATTTCCATTGGGAATGCCAAGACTATTCTCAGTCCTAAAAGAGACTCAGAGAATTTTTAGAGCTACCTCAGCACAGGCCTTTAGCTATTACCCCAGTCCTGGATGTTGTGGATGATGTTTTCATGGAATCCATTCTTACTCCAGACACCTTACCTCCGGCCCCTAGGAAACCTGACAGGTACTACAGATTCCCACAAGTTTCTTTTCAAGAATCCTGCTGCTGATCCAGAGATCATTTCCCAGGGACCTAAATGTATTAAGGCTACTACAGCCAAAAATACTACCTCTTCGGACAGATATTACAGAGCTTTAGACAGATGGGGTAAGAAGGTATGTATACCTCTGCAACTCTTGCTATCAGGGCATTGAATTGCCAGTTTCATATGCTGAAGTACCAGCAACATATTATGGAACTCATTAAACAAAAAATGGTAATATTTCCAGATTGTGCATAAAGTAAAGAATTGCAAGAGCTTATGCATTCTGCAAACCAAGTTAGTAAGCATACTTTACAGTGTGGTTTTGATGCCCTAGAAGCATCTTGCAGGGCTGAAGTCACTGGCTCTGTACTGAGAAGACATGCTTGGCTGAAGCAGCAGACATTGCCAGACCATGTCAAATCCAAAGTACTAGACGCTCCTTTAAATAAGGACATTTTGTTTGGCACCAAAGCAGGAGAAGTTCTTAAAAAGATGAAAGAAAAAGCTAAATCTATGCAAACTGTTAAAGAATTCTTACAAGTGCAACCACCTTGATTCAGTAGGCATTGCTCTTCAAAACACTGGTCTTTTCCAACCCCCTCCAGGCCTTCCCAAACAAGACACAGGGGAAACAGACCACCCAGACTACAGTCTCAGGTTATGCAGAGATCTAAGCAATGGAGTGCTCCCACCCCTAAAACAGGGAGTGGTAAGCCACCTCCCTATGGAAAAGTTCACAATGACTTCTCAACTCTACTTCCCATCCCTGCCCAATTGCTTATGCCCTGCCCTTCATGCAAAAAACTGGATGTCCATCACTCGGGACCGATGGGTCCTCAACATTGTATCCCGGGGTACAAATTATATTTCCATTCACTGTCAATCCCAACAGGGTTTCCAGACCTTCCTCCAAACCAGTGGGCTGAGGCTCAAAACCAAGTTCTTTCCCTACTCAACATCAGAGCTACTCAGCCAGTTCCAGTAGAACAAAGGGGTCAGGGTTTCTACTCCAGACTATTCCTGGTACCCAGGAAAGAGGGTTCTTAGTGCCCATTCTTGGATCTTTCAATTCTCAACACCTTCCTGGTGGTCCCAAAATTCAAGATGCTTACCCTGCAGCAGCTTTTCCCTATGCTAGCCAAGGATGTCTGGTTAGTCACCCTAGACTTAAAAGAAGCTTATCTGCACATCCCCACCAGGTAATCATGCAGGAAACACCTATGTTTCAGGGCGGAATCTATGCATTATCAGTTTTCTGTACTTCCCTTTGGCTTATCTACAGCGCCAGGGCATTCACAAAATGCCTGGCTCCAGCCATTGCATACTGCAGGCAGAGAAATATCCAAATTTACCCATACTTTGATGACTGCCTGATTCAGACGGACAGTCAGGAATTGCTGCTTCAGCACCTGGCATTTGTAAAAAGCCTTCTCACTTCATTGGGGTACACCATCAATGAAAAGAAATCTCAACTGGTGCCCAGTCAAAAGATTGTATTCCTGGGAGCAAGCTTGGACACAACTTCCCAGATGGCATTTCTCACTTCAGAAAAACAGGTCTATCTGACAGACTACTTCAAGCAAATGGCCACCAGAACCCAGCTAACTGCAAACCCTAGGGTTCATGGCATCATGTATTCTGCTAATTCCATATGCAACACTGCATATGAGGAAACTTCAGTGGTACTTAAAAAGTCTTTGGTGCCAACATTCTCAGGACCTGGAAACAGTCGTTCTTATCATACCTTGTCTGAGGGCAGAGTTCCTTTAGTGGGCAGAAGCATGCAACCACAACAAGGGACTGCATCTTACTCTACCCTACGCCGCCCAAACCCTGACCACAGACACATCAGACTATGCATGGGGGCCCACATGGCTGGCAAATGCATTCAGGGCCACTGGAGCCCAAGCCAAATTCTCCTGCACATCAACCAAAAGGAGATGCTAGCTGTACAGAATGCTCTGACAGCTTTCAGATACCTAATCCTTCCAGGACAACTGCTGATAAAAACAGACAACACCACAGTTGTGTGGTACATAAGCAAGCAGGGGGGAAACCCATTCTTACCACTCTGCAGGTTAGCCATGACTCTGTGGAGCACAGCTTTGGCCAACCAAGTCCATCTACATGCTCAATTCCTGCCAGGCATACAAAATTCACTGGCAGATGACTTAAGCAGAAATCTCCTAGACTCACACGAGTAGAAATTGGAGCCCAGCACCTTCAACCTTCTGATCCAGAGGTGGGGGACCCCAGAGGTGGATCTCTTTGCCTCCCCCCACAACCACTGGTTTAGCAAATTCTGCACCAGGAACCCTCACAGCAGGGCCTGGAAGGTGGATGCTTTATCCTTTCAATGGGAAAACCTCTCAATCTATGCCTTTCCCCCTCTGCCCCTTCTCTCAAGAGTACTACTCAAGATAAAAGAAGACAGGCCAAGGACAATTCTGATTGCCCTGGACTGGCCATGCCAGCACTGGTATCCACTCCTGCACAGCCTGACAACGGTGCCACCCTGGCACCTACACCAGACCCCTACCCTGCTGTCACAGCAGGAGGGACAGATTTTGCCTCCACAATTGCAAACCGTAAATTTTGCAGCCTGGCTTATTCCTTGAATACTCCACCAGCGACCCTAAGTAAACAGGTGCTGGACGTCATTCTTGAAGCCAGAAGGCCTAGTACTAGGAAATCCTATGCGGAAAAATTGAAAAGATATTGTTCTTGGATTCAGTCTAAAGGAAAAGACACAGCAGCACCCTCCTTACCTCTAATCCTGGACTACCTAGCAGAGCTACTCCACAGAGGCCTATCCTTCTCCAGCATTAAGATTCATGCCTCTGCCATTTTGGCTCATTACAATATTGAGCCACCTCTATTTTCTCACCCTCTCATCAAACAGTTCCTGAGAGAGGCTAACAACCTACGGCCCCCAAGAAGACTACCCACCCCTGCTTGGGACCTTAACTTTCTACTAGAAAAGCTCATGCTCCCCCCTTTTGAACCTGCTGCTTCAGCAGAGTTAAAATTCCTCTCTTGGAAAACAGCCTTGCTTCTAGCTATCACTTCAGCTAGAAGAGTGTCTGAGGCACTGATGGCTCTGGAACCCTTTATGCTGACAGGGTTTCCCTCTGGACTAACCCATCCTTTATGCCTAAGGTGGTGTCCAGTATGGCCCTAAACCAATCCATCCATTTGCCAACCTTTTTCCCTAACCCTCAGAATACAGGTGAAAGTATCCTGCACTCTTTGGACGTGCACAGACAGCTCAGGTTCTACCTTGATAGGACTAAGCCTTTCAGAAAATCTGATCAGCTGCTAGTCAGCTTTGCAACAGGGGCAGATGGCAAGGCCATTTCTAAACAAACCGTTTCCAAATGGATAGCACACTGCATCCATTTCTTCTACAAGCGCCATGGAAAACCAACCCCTCAGGAGTTCAGAACACATTCCATTAGGACTATTTCTACCTCTACAGCATTTTTCAGGGGAGTCCCTACCGGGGGCATTCTGGAAGCTGCAACTTGGAGTTCTGTACACACCTTCACCAAGCATTACCACTTACCTATCTTTTCCAAATCCAGGACAGGGTTTGCTACAGCAGTCTAGCAGGGCCTACTAGCCAGCCCTAACTCTTCTTGACTGCCTCCACCCTACCTCAGCTTTGGGAATCAACCCAAGTGTGATGGCTGCAACAGTGAAACGCGAAGAACATAGTATAGTTGTGTACACTTACCCTAAATGTAGATGTATGAGTGTATTCACTGTTGCAGTCCTGGTTTCCCTCCCTCCAGCCCCCTGGTTTTCTCTATCTTTCTATCTCTTCTCTCTATGGCTATTCCTAATGGTATTGGTATTTACTTTTTACTGGTGTTGGTTTCCACACCATATACTAGCTCCCTATTTGGGGGCTCCTGACATTTGGGGTAAGCAAAACTGATGTAATGGTGTCGGCTGCCTGTTTTTATACCCCTGATGACCTGATGTCATGGAAGAAGCGACAGCATCCGACACAGAAATACTAAGACTCTGGTATTCGGGCCAACTGAGGGCTACCTGCAGGCAGGTAACCCAAGTGTGATGACTGCAACAGTGAATACTGTGTACACAACTGTACTTTTTACAGCACCAGTACTCCGTAAGAATGTCCTAAGGAATTTTGCATTACCATTACAATGTACGAATGTCCTAAGGAGTTTTACAGCATCAGTGCAATGTATGAATGTCCTAAGGAGTTTTACAGCACCAGTGCAATGTATGAATGTCCTAAGGAGTTTTACAGCACCAGTGCAATGTATGAATGTCCTAAGGAATTTTACAGCACTAGTACATCGTATGAATGTCCTAAGGTGTTTTGCAGCACCAGTACAATGTATGAATGTCCTAAGGTGTTTTGCAGCACCAGTACAATGTATGAATGTCCTAAGGTGTTTTGCAGCACCAGTACAATGTATGAATGTCCTAAGGAGTTTTACAGCACCAGTGCAATGTATGAATGTCCTAAGGAGTTTTACAGCACCAGTGCAATGTATGAATGTCCTAAGGAGTTTTACAGCACCAGTACAATGTATGAATGTCCTAAGGAATTTTACAGCACCAGTGCTCTGTACGAATGTCCTAAGGAATTTTACAGCACTAGTACATCATATGAATGTCCTAAGGTGTTTTGCAGCACCAGTACAATGTATGAATGTCCTAAGGAGTTTTACAGCACCAGTGCAATGTATGAATGTCCTAAGGAGTTTTACAGCACCAGTGCAATGTATGAATGTCCTAAGGAGTTTTACAGCACCAGTACAATGTAGGAATGTCGTAAAGAATTTTACAGCACTAGTACTCCATATGAATGTCCTAAGGAGTTTTACAGCACCAGTACAATGTATGAATGTCCTAAGGAGTTTTACAGCACCAGTACAATGTATGAATGTCCTAAGGAGTTTTGCAACACCAGTACAATGTATGAATGTCGTAAAGAATTTTACAGCACTAGTACTCGTATGAATGTCCTATGGAGTTTTTCAACACCAGTAATCCTTATGAATGTCTTAAGGAGTTTTACAGTACCAGTACAATGTATGAATGTCCTAAGGAGTTTTACAGCACCAGTACAATGTATGAATGTACTAAGGAGTTTTACAGCACCAGTGCAATGTATGAATGTCCTAAGGAATTTTACAGCACCAGCACCCCATACGAATGTCCTAAGGAGTTTTACAGCACGAGTACTCCATGTGAATGTCCTAAGGAATTTTACAGCACCAGTACAATATATGAATGTCCTAAGGAATTTTACAGCACCAGCACCCCATATGAATCTCCTAAGGAGTTTTACAGCAATGTCCTAAGGAGTTTTACAGCACCAGTACTCCATGTAAATGTCGTAAAGAATTTTACCGCACTAGTACTCCGTATGAATGTCAGTCTCAATATAATTGCAGATGCTGGAGTAGAATCACTGTTGAATTTCCTCCCCCCTTCCTCTGCAGTGGAATGCTTCCTGCAAAGAAATGATTTTGATTTTAGGGGTGAAGTGGAGATTCATAGATGAAAGCAGCCAGTACCAACCATTCGTCTATTCTTTCATTTTTTTCCTCAACTTCTCAACCATCAATTCAGGGGACTGAATGAACGAATGGAGCTGGGATTTTCCAGGGGAGTCAGGTGCTGTTCCTTCCTTTTAATTATTTGGTCTCTTTTCTGGGAAATTTTATAAACACTCAAAGGGCTGTATGCTTTTTCCTTCTCTTAGTAGCAAACAAGAACAGAAAATGGCATAGGCCTGCTGTCTCTATTAATCTAGATGTGCAGGGCTGTGTCCCCGTTCCTGCACCTGATGCCTGTCAAGCTCTTGGAGATGGTCTGATTGGGTGGATGTCCACTTATGGCTAACCCCCATGTGTTTTAACAATTCTTACTGCAGCAGGGATTCCTACTGTTATTTTTTAGCTATGATAATTTTATTACACAAATGTTTTTTGCAGTCAAAGAACTGAATAAATGTCATAGAAGACTAAAAACATTTCAGTGTAAATTCCTAAGGCATAATATTATTGCTGTAGATGGCAGCTGAGTGTTTTCTTTACCATGTGTATTAGCAAATATCTAAAGTCATTATGTGCAAGTATTAAATCTATATTACTAAGTATATCTAACCCAAATGTTTTATATGCTGTTCCTTAGATAACTGGATATATTTTTTGACATCATGCATTGAGATTAGTGAGACACAGATGTACTAGATAAGTTTGTCATACTAGCTTCTGTTGCATGTTTAGGAAAGTAGGCCTGCTCTGATACCATAACATATGCACATTTTGTCTGTGGTTAAGTAGTGTGGTGAAAACACAAGTGCAACCAAGATGGATGTGTTTCTGAGAAAAAAATGTTGTCTTCCTGAGATAATTAGTAAGCAGCAATGCAGGCTTCCCAGTCCTCAGCTTATGGATGAATGGTGGTTTTTACTTTAGGTTTGAGGACTCTGAGGTTTAACGGCTAATGTGCTTTGTCCACTGGATTTTTGTTTATCTGCCTTTTGTCTTCCTGTGGTTTACCACCAACTAAAACCATCTCCTGTATCCTGAGTCATGTGCCTCTCCAGATCTTTTTTTTTTTGTACTGGTACATATTGATTATTATTACATGGAATTACTGGAAGTCATGTCCCTGACAAGTTACTAGGTTCATTTTTTTCTGACTTGCTTTTTTTTTTTTTTTTTCAGTTGTGGTTGGCCCAGCTAGAAAAAGCATGGTTGTTATAACGACTGAATGATTATGCTTGGAAGGTTATTTCAGAATGTATCAAACTGTAGACAGAGTTATAAGTTATGACATGCAACTCACAGAACTTCTGGTTGTCACATATGAAATTCTTTACACGTAATTATAAGTTAAGCATATCATTCATTTTGGAGTTAACATTCCTATAAATGAAAAAGAATAGTAAAACATCTCAAATTGACTAGGATGAAAAAAAGAACAGATAGCTAATGTTTCCCCCTTATGTTGTTGTTCTTCTTTCGGCTTTTCTCGGTTAGGGGTCGCCACAGCGGAACTCCGGTCTGCTAATGATTGGCAGTAGATTTTTACGTGCCGAGGTGCCAGCTCGACGCCCAACCTTCAAAGAAGGCACGCCCATTCACGCATGTCTTCCGAACACCACTCGACCACAGGGAGGACATGCAGACTCCACAAAGAAGGCACTCCAGCCGAGAATCGAATGGGAGAACCTCTTGCTGTGAGGTGACAATGCTACCGCTGCACCACTGCGGCTTTGGTTCTGTCATACAAGCCTCAAAAATTCATGTGCTGAAAATATGGCCGAATGGTGCAAGTCGTAATGAATAATGATTCCTGAAGGCAGAAAAGCTGTTTAGATAGGACAGAAGAAAAGTACAGCACAGGGCATTTTTCCTCCAGGGAGAAGTGATATCATTCAAAGAGTTGAAATGAATAAATTAGCTTACACTAGGAACAGGCTGTGAATTTTACATTGTTCCACTATAGTCATGAGTTGAGATGAACCATGTGTAATAGCAATTTAAAAGCATTATGTGTTTTGGAATAAGGAAGACAGAGTAAAAAATATAAAATGGAAAATGAAAAACATACAGTATGGTAATTAAAATGAAGAAGTGAGGTCCACAGTTTTAAAGTATAATAAAGAACTTAGCCTGATGGGTAAAGGGACACTTGTGAAATGGATAGAGTTGGTATAGTTAATAGTACAGAAGAACAAGTAACAATAATGAAATGAAACGCTGTCTTCCATATGCTTAGAGCTGCATCGCTTCGCTCTGTACTGAGTGATGTAGCTGTGAAACAGGAACAAAACAGGTGTCTTTATACAACATGTTTGTTAAGGGCCTTAGAGTAGCTGATTGTGAAGTGTCTGGTGGCAGTGATAATTACCTTATACTCTGAGCAGAAGGGGGCACAGCAGGTAAACTTGTGCCAGACTTTCCCAGGTGTGTGTGTGTGTGTGTGTGTGTGTGTGTGTGTGTGTGTGTGTGTGTGTGTGTGTGTGTGTCACCTACTTGGGGCAGGGACATGAAGCACTGGCTTTACAGAGAGAGTGCTGGAGGACTTGGCTGGGATACTCGGCTGAGGACCTAGCCCTACAGCTGTACCAGTGAGGAGTCTTATTGGGGATCTGGAGGGAGACAGATGTAGAGGCATCCAGACCCCCAGGCTGTGTGTGTTGCTTATGTGCTCTTAAGGGAAATTGTACTTGATGCAGAGAGGTCTGCATCTGGAAATACTGAGTGTATCCATTTGTATTCAAAGTGCACATCCCTCTCCAGTGTCAGTGGTGAGAATTCAGGCTCCTTGATTACTGGCCCATTGTGGGGACAGTACATATTGGTGGCCATCACATATTGGTAGCAGTGGTGGGCGTGACATTGGCAGCACCTCCTATCGTCACAGTTACAATCATTAAAATAATTTTAACCATATACAGTTCTGTACAGTAAAATTTCTCAAGACTCATTTATTGCACGTTTCAGCATTACAAATTCCCTGTCACACTACATCACTGTTTTTTGATATTTTTATATTTACTCTAGTGATTGAACAGTTGATATTTTTTGCATCTTTTTAAGGTCATGCAGAGTGTCGTATTCTTTCTGATCTGAACATTTTACATAGCATTATTCCTATTTCATTTATTGTGAATTATTCCTATTTCATTTATTGTGAATGTTTTGTTAATGCTAAAGATTAGCAATCAGAAGACAGCAGGCATTTTTATGAAAATAAGTATCATGGGGATGTAAAGCCTTCGAGACAAGGCTCAAACCATTTCTTGCCTGAATTTCAGTCGACTTCAGTATACACACAAACTTATATACAAATGGCAAATGGACTGCTGAAGTGTGGCCAAGGCTGCAATGGCAGAAATCTGTCCTCACTGCGTGACTCTTGCAGGCACACTACATTGTGCAATATATGGAAGGAGCAGCTTCTATGCTGATGCACAGGCTGTTGAGACAAGGAATTGTCAACATCTTCTTGGCCTTAATAGGACTGTAGGTACATCTTCCCTTTAGATATTTGTACAGTTTTTACCAAAAGTTCAAGAAACATGTCCCAAGTTAACGTGTTACACACCATGCATAATACCTGGCACACTACGAGCCTGGCTATGACTATGGGGTTGACCATTGTAGTCCTACATTCTCATGGCACAAAGCTTGTTTGAGACAATAGTAAGAAAGTGGGGGCTGTCCCCTATATATGGGATGCTGGGGCCTTGTCCACCTTGAAAAAAAATGAATGCATGTGCCTGCAGATTTGATACCTTCAAGGATTCCTACTTTATAGAGGGATAATTAAAGTCTCCAGTAAGTCGGGTGTTCGGTTGGATAGTGTTTCCAGTACATCTAAATATGCGCTGTGAGCTTCTTGGGACATGGAGAGTGACCTATAGCTAGCTAGGGTATGGTATGGGATTTTATATATGGCGATCTACACGTGGAGTCTTGAGTGCATGTGTAATTTAATGGATCCTGACTCTAAATAGGCAGCTGGTCCTTAACTTCTTGTTCTGTCTGGGTAAAGGAGCATCACTACATGTAACAGTGGAGCCCCCTATGATTAGAGTCCTGGGAAATGTGTTTACGTTCCTAATGGATTTTGTATTACAAAAGAAGAAAAATAACTTGGAGAGAAAAATACACTGTATGATGACTAGAAATAATTGTATTATGTACTCAAAATACCAGGTACAAGAAGTGATTCAGGTTTAAGCAAAATGGAGCAAACACAAATAATGAACAGTGGGTTGTGATTTACAGCTACCTTCTATAAACCAAATTGATGGCCAAATTATTTGGAAAACTGCAGATCTGGACATAGGAGCTGCGTTTTCATTGATTTCCATGAACGAGCATGAATAATTATTTTACACATACCTCTAACTCAAAGCGTACTGTTACTTAAGACTTACAAAGCTGAAAACTGACCACAGTGATAATTATGCCGGTAACAAAACCTCACAAACAAAAGAAAAACATATTCTAATAAAAATGAGTAAAATAAATCAAGATGAACTGGTATTCCATTAAGAAACTGTAAATGGCAGCTAAGGAAAACAGCAAACCTCACGGATGAGAATCTGACATGGTTGCTGATAGATTCTAAGCAAGTGTTTACTAAAGATATGGGAAAACTAAATGACATAAAGGTAAAAACGAAACTGTTACCAAGTGTTTGTCCAAAAGTCAGTCCTATAAATTCAAAGCTATATGCTCTTTCATGCAGGTCAGAAAATAAACTGTATTCACTGGAAAATACTGATATGTTGATATAGTGAATAGCCTGCACCCATAGTGTGACTGTTTTAAGTCTGATAAAGCAGAAGGTATTCTTATATGAATGGATTTCAAAACTGCTATAAATACAGTACTAAGGACTGTTCAGTGTCCTCTGTAAAGGACTGGAAACAAATTCACATTCAAATTCACATTCTGTGATGGGGATGCAGTTTTTGAAAATGACTATGACACAGACACATTTGAAAGTGGAAATAGAACAGATCTCATAAAATTCTCAACTGTCAATATGCACAAAAGTTTATTCAAGTAAAACTGGCTCATTTTTTGGAGTGGCATCTGTGTCCACTGTTTGGCAGCAGTATATGGGTTAAACAGGAACTCTTAATAAGCAACACAAATGTTACCGGGATATTATTCTGGTGACAAGAAATAATTTAAAAAGTTACATACATTCATAACATGTAGGTAGTCCTGCTTTAAAAGTATGGACTCAGAGCAAATAGAAGCAACCGTGAACTTTAGATTGGATAAATATTAGGTACCCTTGAAATGTCAGTAATCAAAATGCCAAGTGCTGCAAACAGAAAAAAGACAGAAAATACAGGAGAAGAAGGAATATCAAACATCACTGTTCTCCTAAAACTTCTTTTTTACAGAGGGAAAAGACTGTGTGCATACACATACACACACCCGATGTGGGGAACGAGCCCTTCACACCCCTGAACTTATGCATACTAACTGAGAGATTGCCTTACCTCAGAAAAAAAGGAAATATTCCGAGAAATGGCAATCTCGAACTTAGTACATGTAAGTACAGATATTCGTCCTTTCAGTCTTAGCATTGGGAGACATGCTATAGTGGGCCCTGAGGTTTCAAATGGTCACCAGGAATTTCATATTGTGAGCATTTGAGTGAAATAAATGAATTAAGCAGTTTGCAAGACAGAGGAAAGCATCCACTGCTTATATATAGGCCTCAGAACCACTACCATAAATTTTTGCAGAACCTCTTAACTGTACTACTCTCGTGGCATAACTACAGAACAGATCTAAATAAAAATGAACGCTGTACTATAAGCATATCTTCCAGAAGGCAGAGAATGTTGTTATGATGGACAAAACCTACTGAGGTCTGCCTCTACTATTAGGTTGATACATGATGGAAATGACACCATTCAGTTGTTTGAACTCCTTAATGGCACAGGGAGACATAATGCACTACTTCATGGTGAATAACTAAAAATTAATAGGACTGTGCCAATATTCACAGAAAAGCCATTGCCTTAGTCTACAGAGTTAAGAAATTTAACTAGTATCTGTATAGGTTTTTTTATTAGGTAGGGATCATTCATAACTGCTAACCATCTTTAGTCTACAAAGTGAAGCATCTGTTATGAATACAGACTTTGGTACTTTAGTGGTGCTTGCTTCTATATAGACATCTACAGGAGGATGACTGTAGGGAAACAAGATGGTTATAGTAATATTTGTGGACTATCATGGCTACTGTATGAAAAGCCTGAGTAAGGAGCATTTGTGTTGACTTGTTGCCTTGTTATCCATGAGGAATGCTGTTCTCCAAAGGAATATAGATGACTGAACCATTTCTGTTATGTTTGTATTCATTAGCTATACAAAGATTAAAAAACGGTGATGGCCCATTGCACCTTGGGAGTGTTGCTGTGGAATAACAGCTGTCTTTATGTCAAGGAATCTTAACGTGTGGCTCTAGGACAGTAAATTTGCCAAGTCTGAATTATAAGCTACAAGGTACTGCATGTGAGGACTACAACCAAACAGCAGAAATTAAGTCCATTAATAAAGGTTTCATGCTGTAGTCTAGCACCGAGGTGGAAACTGAAGTCTTAGCCAGAAGTTGCGTTGGATGTTGGATAGTCCAAAATACACTGTTACCAACAACACTGTATGTATCCTTGGCCACCTAAACCATGAAAATCTGTTCATGATAACCTCAGAAATCAATCTAATCAAATTAATTGAGTGCATACCTAAAGTGGTTAGAAATTCGATGCATGTTTTTTTTTTTTTAGTAATGATGAAAAAGACCATTTAAGCAATGTTTCCAAGATCTCTACAGACTGTCAGTGGTAACAGTTTTCAGTTTGCATCAAACATTCAAGACATTTGTGAACTAAAACTGTATATTAAAAATGCAGTGTTTGTATCTAACCACCAAGCCACAAACGGACTGGATAAAATACTTCTAAAAATGTTTAAGAATGTTGTGAAATATAGGAGCCCCTACAGTAAAGCCCTGCAATACAAACTATATAAGATCATAGGATCTTAGGAAATGCAAGACAACTGAGTCTTGCAACTATTTATGTCTTGCCAGTAGCCATCTTCAGACTCAGATTTCTCAAGGACAGATTAGTAAAGTCAGGGGTTAATTTTTGAATGCTCATTCAGTTGTCCACTTTAAGCAGACAAAGACCTTGCTATAATCAATGAAGTACATGCAAATATCCTTTTATCTTTTTATTTTTCTTTTATCTTTTCATGGATCTGTCTCATGTCTGTGATGATGTCTGTTGTTCCTTGCTGTTTCCTGACACCTACTTGCATTTCTGCCAAGTCACACTGAGTTGAATAATTTTAAGTAGATCCTAATGACATGTTTGATCAGAGCAGTTGTGTGATACTTTCCACAATCATTTGGTTCACCTTTTTACAGAATTTGTAAATACAGATCTTTTTTTGAGTCATTTGCCAGCAATGATATATTCCAAGATTCCTGGTAGGGCTTTGTAAGTATTATAAAAGTTTCAGCTGAATGCTATACTACTTTCATGGAAATTTTATCAATGCATGGTGCTTTGGTGTTTTATAACGCTTTCAGTTATACTTCTTCTTTCATCACTATCAGTTCCTAATCTCAAGGTACAGGTTGAGATGATTGTTGAACTGTTTTATATTCTTTACAGTATGATAACAGTATAATCTTTCCACCCTTTCTTAATCAACCTAGACCCTTCTTTAAAGATTCAGATTCAAGGCTGGAATTCTCACTTTAGCTCTTGTAATTTCAGGAAAGTTTATTTTATTTTTCCTGTAGTATATTATGACTCTCTGCCCTTGGAGCACATTGTTGTAGTGTTTCTCTTTACCGTTTTCATGTGGTGTATTAGAAATGTCAGTTGAATTGGGATTCATGTCATCCTGATGAATTCATTTAAACTAAATGTGGTTCAGTAGGAAAAAAATAGCTAAAGCCACTTTTGTGGATCACAAAACAAAGCTTTTTATATTCAGGGGGCAAGCCCTCCGTATAGTCTCCACACATCTCTTGTGATGTCCCTTCTCTGGGCCAGTAATCAAGGAGTCTAAATCGTCACCATTGACAGTAGTGAGGGATGTTCACATGGAACAAAAATAGATATACACAGTATTTACAGATGCATCTCACTGCACCAAACACAATTTCCCTTAAGACAGGGGGCCACACTCCTGTCCTGAGGCTTGGTTTCCCTCTCTCACCAGGGCCCCAAAGAAGACCCCACACTGACCACAGCTGTAGAGTTAAGTCCTCAGCCAAGTGTTCCAAACCAAGTCTTCCACTACCCTCCCTGTGAAACCAGTGCACTTTGTCCTGCTCTTTGTCCTTGCTCCAAATAGCTGACTCACACTTTCTGAGATTTGATTTTTCACACACACACACACACACACACACACACACACACACACACACACACACACACACACACACACACACACACACACACACACCTGGGAAAGGCTGGCACAGATTTCCCAGCTATGCCCCCTCTGCCCAGACAATAAGGTAGATACTGCCACCAAACACTCCAAAGCCAACTACTTAAGACTGTTACAGGTGTACCTAACTATACTGAGTAAAATTAATACTAATACAAATGGTAATGTTTGACCAATGCAGCAAGGCTTTCAGGAGTGGCTACAGTGTCACCAAATAAATATAAGTACTCTAAAATGTTAAAATATTCTCTAAAAGACCAGCCACAATGAAAAGTTTAAATGTATTTATAATAATGAATAATAAAAGAACATGAAAATACTAAATATCTGTTTACAATAAACACCAAAGTTTCAGTCACAGGAAATTTTAAAAATAACACAGATGGAAATGTTCACACAGATACAGAAACACAATACTTAACTAATCTCACTATATTTTCCTGACTGATCTAAAGAATTACTGTTCCCTAGTTCACTTACTAGAGCAAGGCAAGATGATGTGGGTGAGTAGTCTTCCTTCGTGTCAGGTTTCACAAACAGACTTCCCTGAGACTTCTGTCTCATCTAGTATTAAAACATCATTTCAGTGCTGGCTTACAGAATGACATCACACACATCTGGTCATCTGACTTCTGGTTCCCACACTACTCCCTTTACTAGAAACTGAACCAGAATCTAGCACATATGTTTGTCTGCTCGGCTTTTCCTGGTAAGGGGTCGCCACAGCGGAACTCTGGTCCGCTAATGATTGGTAGTAGATTTTTATGGTGCCGAGTTGCCAGCCCAACGCCCAATCTAGTACATATGCTTCATAATAAACACCCACATAGACCTTTGTTAAGATGTGTTATAGCATTTTAAAAAATTCCACCCTTACATGGTATCAATTGTTTCACCCCTAAGGTCAGTATGGTAGGATCTCTATTCTTGGTTTTCACAGACATTTTGTCTCTGGCTGCAATCAGAACTGTAATCTTTATGGCCTAAATCAGGTAATTTAATTTCAGACTATTTTTCAAAGTAAGCTAGACTTAGATTAACTTTTTCTCTTCCAGTATCATTTGTTACAATGTATTCACTTCAACAGTTATAATACAGTCTGACATACAGGTGTCTTTCTTATCTGT
Organism: Protopterus annectens; assembly: GCF_019279795.1. Classification (NCBI taxonomy): domain Eukaryota; kingdom Metazoa; phylum Chordata; order Ceratodontiformes; family Protopteridae; genus Protopterus; species Protopterus annectens. Next base: position 1,307,500,911 of record NC_056739.1, read on the forward strand.
CAGCAGGACAGATGTTGGTACATTTTTGTACTGTTGGTGCATTTTTAACACAAGCAGCTTTACAAATACATTTTCAACAGAAGCACTTGTACAAATCAGTTTGATATACAAATGACTTATAATTCTTTACAAAACTCCATCTAGCTATGCTGGCATATGTCATACATCCACTGCCCTACGTCTCCTGGCATAGCTGGAAATACCTCAAATCATCTCACCCCTAACTAGCTCTGAGGTCACACAGTGTGGAAAAGTGCAAACTCAAAGATTCCCAAATGTGGTTTTAACTATTTTTCTTCTGCTGAACAGTATTCAGTATAAATGCATTTGGTAGATTGACAGGTTCTCTTTAAGTTGCACAACTGCCACCCTGTCAACTCTGGCTTTAGCTTCTCTACATTTTTGAACAATGGTCAATGTCTCAACCAACTTGTTTGATTTTTTTCATTTATTGCAGTGATTTGTTAATTTCTTTAAATGCAGCTTTTTGATGGCTTCACATAACTCATCTGGCAGTCTAATGCAACAAATTGATTTTGCAGAAAGTCTTTGAAGACAGATGCTATAATTTCAAGATCATACTTTAGTAAATACCTGTCTAGCTTGTTCCTTGTTTAGATTTAGCTTGATTTTCCTATTGTAGCTGGTGATTTGTTCCACAATTATTTTTTATACATTTTATTGAGGTCTTCTATTCTTTACAGACACAAATAAAGTAAGTTTGATTTTCTGTGCAATCTATTTGGTGAAATCCATGTGCAAAGTAGCTACTTATGTTGCTGAAGGAAGGTTGTTTATCTTATAAAATTTCATCAGTTGTTCTGCTGCTTCATTTCTAAGTCCATATTTTTCAGCCACTTCACCTTCTTCTTTGACCCCAACTTTCATGTTCCCATCACCATAAAAGACAGTTGTGTAAGAACTTACCATAACACTAGGTGTCTGAATTGATCACTGTTTCAGGATTGGTCACATATGAGAAGTATCTTGATAATGGTGCCATACATAGAGCCAGTATGCTAAAACTTGGCTGTCCTTCTGTCCAAAGACCCAGACATGAAAGAGCATGCTGTTGCATAAGTGATATATGGGCTTGAAGTGCATCAGCAATTTCTTGCCCCAGGCTGAGAAAAAAATGAGGCAAAAAAGAGAAAGGAATAATACTCATGTCAACAGAATGCGAGGTCTACCTCATCCTATAAGAATGGGGAAGGAGAGACTGCAAATACTGCAACACTGATCAGTTTGGGCATCTACTGTTTAGTAAAGTCTGACACAATTGTACTAGGTCCTTCATATGAACCCTTTTACATTATTGCTCACATATGGAAAGATTCCCAATGCTTTTCATATTATCTAGGGCAAGGACTGAGGCTGGAACTAGAGTCCATCATCCCCTAAAGAATGGACTTGGAGAAACCAGTTCAGAGTATGGATATGACATCTTTTTTATAGTGTTTTGTAACAGTGAGAATGGAAGACCAAGTGGCTGCTTCTAAAATGAATTTTGAATCCAAACCCTTAAAAAGTGCCCGATGAGTCAACAGCTGCATTAGAATGAGCTTTTATCTGGCCTGGAAGTGATTTTCCATGAAAGGAATAGCAAAAGGAAATAGCCAAACTAATAATCCATGTGGAGGTAGCCTGTTTAAAAACAGGGCAACCCATTTTTTTCACCCCGACAGGAGATAAATAGTATCACATTTTCTGATAACCTCAGTGTTGTCTGGATAGAATCTAAGCTGTCTATGACTGTCCAACAAATACAGATGTTCATCGTGCATACAGCTGCAGTCATAACAGATGGGTTCTCCTGCCGTCAGGCGGGTCCTCGGTCGGCCGAATTCCAACGTCTAGGTCCGGCGTCGGTTGTCATCGCTTCTTCCCTGACGTCAGTGCGACAGGGGTATAAAAGAACCAGCCAACGCCATTTTCTTCAGTCTTTCTTGCCACGCGGTGCCCGAAGCAGAAGCAGTTCGCAAGTGCCGGTCGGCCAGCTCCTGAAATTACGAAAATTTTGCAACCGAAGTCTTCTTGAAAGCTAAGTACCCCGTTGGGGAAACTTTTCTTGCCTCAGACCGATGTCAGACAAAGTTAATAATTGTATTTCTTGTGGGAAGCAAATACCACATAAGGATTTTCATTCCCTCTGTATTCCTTGCTTAGGCCCAGACCACGATGTCTCGGTCTGTCGTTTTTGTGCTACATTCAACAAACGCACCATTAAGCATCTGGCGGAGTTCGCCCAGCACTATTTTGGCAAAAAATTTAACTATATTATGTCGTCGGATACTCCTACTCCAGTTTTGTCTAAAAACGCAAAGATAAGGACCGACACACGAGGTCCACGGCCTCTACCGACACCACGCCAAAGCCGACTACAGGTGGTTCGGTTCTCAGTGAGGCACCTACGCAGCCCCTGCCTACCGACGACACTTCATTGGCGGTGTCTTCTGTGCCCGAGGTCGCAGGCTCCTCGGCCCACACCCCGACTACAGATACCGAAGCCACTCTTGGTGGTGAATCTCAAAATGTAGAGAGGTCTGCCTCCTCTCAAGGTGTCTTCAGACTTTCCTCTTCTTTTTCCATCAAGGCTTTCACTAAGTCTAAAGCAGCCATGCATTCCAAGAGACAAGCTACACAGGGCCCTTCTCCAGGCCCCATGCCTTAAAAACAGATGCTTAAAATGGCTGAGGATTTAATTACTCTTATCAGGGGTTCTCAACCCCCACTGGACAAAAGTCCCAGAGTGGAGGAAGAATCCCCCTCCTCTGACCAGGCCTCCATTATTTCAGAGCACTCTGATGAACAGTAACATTCTTACTCCCCTTTTGAAGATTCTGATGCAGAGGAGTCCATTCCCTCTGTCTCCCCCCCAGAGGATTACTCATTTGGGGAAACCTTGCATACCTTAAGGGAACACTTCCACTGGGAAGGCCAAGAGTACTCAGATTCCAAGAAAAGGCTTAGGGATTTTCTCTTGCTACCTCAGCACAGGCCTCTGGCTATACCTCCTGTTTTAGACATTCTAGATGATGTGTACTCGGAGGCCTGCCTTAACCCGGATTCCTTACCACCAGCTCCAGTCAAGCCTGACAGGTACTACCGGGTTCCTGACTCACACCAATTTTTGTACAAAAGCCATGCAGCTGACCCAGAAACTATCTCACAGGGCCCCAAGGGAATTAAGGCATCCACTGCTAAAAATCCATTACCTTCCGAGAGAGATTCCAGATCCTTAGAAAGGTGGGGAAAAAAGGTATACACCTCGGCCACCTTAACCATGAGGGCATTAAACTGCCAGTTCCATATGCTAAAGTACCAACAGTTTCTGTTATCACAGTTGAGAAGTAAAATGTCACAACCTGAACAACCAGACTTGAAGGAGTTGCAGGATTTGATGCATAGTGCAGAACAAGTGGGTAAACATACCTTGCAATGTGGTTTTGATGCTCTAGAGGCCTCATGTAGAGCTGCTGTTACAGGATCAGTCATACGTAGACATGCCTGGCTCAAGGAGCAAACCTTACCAGATCATGTCAAAGCTAAATTACTAGATGCCCCTCTACAAAAGGATGTATTATTTGGTGTTAAAGCTGAGGAGGTATTAAAGAAAATGGAGGAAAAGGCTAAATCAATGCAAACAGTGAAAGATTTTCTACAGGTACAACCTCCACATTTCAGTAGAAATTGGCCTTCCAAAAATTGGTCCTTTCCAGCCACGGACAGACCCCAAAGAGGTAAATACAGGCGCCCGAGGGGCAGAGGGCAATCTCAATTATCGTTTAGAGGCAGACAATGGCAAGCTCCTACCCAAAGAGGTGGTGAGGATAGTTCGCAGCCATTCAGAAAGCAAGCTCAATGACTTTCCCCTTTGCATGCCAAGCAAGGCTCAAATGGCTCACCCTTAGGCGGAAAACTGGCACTATTTTCAAAAAAATTGGCATATTGTCACAAAAGACAAATGGATCCTGGACATTATAAACAGAGGCTACAGATTCCATTTTCACACCCTTCCAAAAATGAGAGGCATGCCAAACCTGCCACACAATCAAAGGGCAGAGGCACAAAGACAAATTTCAGATCTCATGGACATGAAAGCTATTCAAGAGGTACCTACTCACAAACAAGGTCAAGGTTTTTATTCCAGACTATTCCTGGTACCAAGGAAGGGAAAAGATTGGAGAACTATTTTGGACCTATCCATCCTAAACACATTTTTACTCGTACCAAAATTCAAGATGCTCACATTACAGCAGCTTCTTCCCATGCTGGGCAAGGAGTCTTGGCTGGTAACATTGGACCTCAAGGAGGCATACCTGCATGTCCCAATCAGACAAAATTGCAGAAGATACCTCAGATTTCTTGCAGGTTCAACCCATTATCAATTCTCTGCATTGCCCTTTGGCTTATCTACTGCGCCCAGAGTATTCACGAAATGCCTGGCATCAGTAATTGCCTACTGCAGACTTCAAGGGATACAAATATACCCATATTTGGACGACTGCCTGATCCAAGCGGACAGCAAGCACATACTTCTGAAACATCTGGCTTTTGTAATAATGTTGTTGAATTCTCTGGGATACACAGTCAACAAAAAGAAATCAAGGCTAATACCCTCTCAGAAAATAATTTTCCTGGGTGCCAACTTGGACACAAACACCCAGATGGCCTACCTCACGCCAGAGAAGCAGGGGCAACTAACTCAATACTTCAGAACACTAGCAAATTTCACCAGGCTGACTGCAAGGAAAATCCTGCAGGCTCTGGGATTCATGGCATCTTGCATCCTACTAATCCCATGTGCAAAGCTGTATATGAGGAAACTTCAATGGTACCTGAAAAACCTATGGTCTCAACACAGCCACAGTTTGGAAACAATAATACCACTAATTCCATGTCTTCAAAAGGAATTTCTGTGGTGGGCTCAAGCATGTCAAACAAACACAGGTCTCCCATTCTGCAAGCCTCAAGCAAATCAAGTCATCACAACAGACGCCTCGGACTACGCCTGGGGGGGCGCACATGACAGATCGGTGCATTCAGGGCAAATGGTCCCAAAAAGAAAAGCACCTTCACATCAATCAAAAAGAAATGCTAGCAGTAATAAATGCTATTATAGCTTTCAAACACCTTCTGCATCCAGGTCAACTATTGATAAGGACAGACAACACCACTGTAATGTGGTACATAAACAAACAGGGAGGAACCCATTCATACCCCCTATGCAGGCGGGCCATGTCACTTTGGAACATGGCTCTGGAATTACAAATCGAACTTCAAGCACAGTACTTGCCAGGCAAGGAAAACACACTGGCAGACAACCTAAGCAGAAATATGACAGATCCACATGAATGGAAGTTGCATCCTCAAGTTTTTACAGAGATAATTCAAGCATGGGGAAGGCCAGACATAGATCTCTTTGCCTCCCACAAAAATCACCAATTGACAAAATTCTGCTCAAGGACTTTTCATCCAAAGGCCTGGAGAGTGAAGCTCTCTCTTTCATTTGGACAACAATGACAGTTTATGCCTTTCCACCTCTTCCTCTGCTGCCCAAAGTTCTATTAAAAACCAGAGCAGACAGACCAAAGATGATTCTCATTGCTCCAGACTGGCCAAGACAGCACTGGTACCCACTCCTGAGGAGCCTGATGCATTCCCCTCCATGGACCCTACCTCTAATGCCTCTTCTTCTGACTCAGCACAGCTTCAGAACTCTTCACAGTCAGCTGAAAACACTCAATCTGGCTGCATGGAAGATTCCTTAACATCACAACAGACACTACTCTCCAAGGAGGTGCAGGATGTCATTTTGGAGGCCAGAAGGCCATCTACTAGAAAAGCTTACTCCGCAAAATGGAAACGGTTTTGTGCCTGGAATGAGAAAAAGGGCCAGAATCCTGGAAAACTGAATTTACCTCAAATATTACAGTATCTAGCTGAGCTGCTAAGCAGTGGACTTTCATTCTCCTCCATCAAAATCCATGCCTCAGCCATTTCTGCAGAATGCAACACTGATCCACCTTTATTCTCTCACCCCCTCTTAAGACAGTTCCTCAGAGGGGCTAAGAATATAAAACCCCCAAGGAAACAACCAATACCTGCTTGGGACCTCAATTTCATTCTAGAAAAGCTGACCTTGCCTCCTTTTGAGCCAGCTGCCTCAACAGATTTGCAATATTTGTCCTGGAAAACAGCTTTCCTTCTGGCTATCACCTCAGCTCGTAGGGTATCGGAACTACAAGCCCTCATGGCTGTGCAGACTTTTATCATCTTCCATCAGGACAGAGTTTCCTTACGAACCAACCCGTCCTTTATGCCAAAGGTGGTATCCAGGGTAGCTTTGAATCAGGCTATACACTTACCTACCTTTTACCCTAATCCTCAAAATAAAGGGGAGAGACTACTACATTCCTTGGACATCCACAGACAGCTGCGTTATTATTTGGACAGAATGAAGCCTTTCAGAAAATCAGAACAGCTCTTTGTGTCCTATGCTATAGGAGCTCAAGGGAAGCCAATTTCCAGACAATTTCAAAATGTATAGCCCACTGCATACACTTTTGTTACTCTTTTCATGGTAAAACTGTACCTGCAGGCATCAGATCTCACTCCACAAGGGCCACAGCTACCTCTGCAGCTTTCCTCAGAGGAGTTCCTACCAAAGATATTTTGGAAGCAGCCACTTGGAGTTCTGTACATACCTTCTCCAAGCACTACCACCTACCATTATACTCCAAAACTAGAGCAGGCTTTGCCACTGCAGTCTTGCAGGGCATCCTGGTTCTTCCTAGTTCCACCTAGTGCCTACCACCCCTTTCTTAGCTTTGGGATTCTACCCATCTGTTATGACTGCAGCTGTATGCACGATGAACATAGTACAGTTTTGTACCTATCATAAATGTAGATGTTCGAGTGCTAATACAGCTGCAGTCCAGGTTTCCCTCCCTCCTTCCCCTCTTGGGACAGGCCTTTTGGCTAACACTTCCTCATACAACCTGATTGGGGTATTCATTTATGGTGTATTTGCTTGCAACTATTGTATTTTGATTATATGGCATTGCTTTATTACACAAATTTATGTATTGCCTTCCTTCTGGGGGCACCTGACATCTGGGGCAAGAAAAACTGAAGAAAATGGCGTTGGCTGGTTCTTTTATACCCCTGTCGCACTGACGTCAGGGAAGAAGCGACGACAACCGACGCCGGACCTAGACTTTGGAATTCGGCCGACTGAGGACCCGCCTGACGGCAGGAGAACCCATCTGTTATGACTGCAGCTGTATTAGCACTCGAACATCTATATTTATGGTAGGTACAAAACTGTACTTTTTCTTTCTCCCTTATGTTGAGGATTAGGGAGGAAGTCATCATCATAATCATTGTCATCGTCAGTCCCAAATTTCCAGTTTTCTACATAGGGTTGTGGGTGTAGTGTCAACCGTCATCTCTCTCTTGATTCAATCTCCTACCTTCTGCAACAGTCATGCCTGACTGCCACAAGTCTTCTCTCACACAGTTCATTCATCCCTTTGCTGGATGCCCTCATTTTCTCTTGCCTTCTTCCTGTCATTTCCAAATCTTCTTCACCAGATTATTGTCTGCGTTCCTACACATGTACCCAAACCACCATAATATGTTCTCTTTGCCCTTCTCTACAAATGGAGCTACTTGGGTTTCTGCTCTGTTCTCATCATATCATCTTCTGTCCACAGTTTGCATTGTTACCACCCCTCTCATCTCCATCACCTGTGGCTTCCTCAACTGCTGTGCCTTCACTAACCAGGTTTCTGTACCTTACAGTAGCATCGGTTGCAGCACCACCATTTTGTACACCTTACTTTTCAGATTATGGAAGAAACAGGCAAGTTAATAGACTGGTTCAAGGACATTCATTGACAACTTTAATCATAAAAGCAGGGTCAGTCTTCCCTTGTGAAAAATAAGAAAAAGAGGAAAACCCAAAAGGGCATGCAGATGAGAAACTCTATTTGCTGAAGTATGCGTCACTAGCAAAACAGCCTTCCAAGAACAACATTTTTGAGAGTTGTAAGAGGCTGGTTCAGAGGGAGAAAGAATTAGCTTTTCAGATACATACATAATTCTGGTCACAAGGAGGAGGAGGAATAGGTTTTGTGGTGACTTGATGTGAAGGAAACTTTTGACCTCAAAATGGGCAGCAAGGGATGGATCCATTGGTACAAAGGAGGATAAGGCTGAATAAATGGGCTTTAACAGAAAAATATGTCAGTCCTAAACTGAGTAACTCACACATTTAAGGGTCCTGTTTTTCTTTTCTTTTGACAGCAAACAGAAAAGCTCTTCCATTTGGAAATATAAGGTTTTCTTGCTGCATGTTTTCTAGCATCTTGAAAAACGTGAAGCACTTCCTCAGTAAGTAGGTGCCTGTCATCCAAATTGTTAGATTTTGAGTTTTTAGATTTGGATGAATGAGAGAATCATTCTATTGTGTGAATAAGTCCATGCTGTGGTGTAATTTTTGATGATTACACTTGGCCAAATGAAAAAGAAGGGAGAACGACTGTTGCTTGTACCAAAAGGGAGTCACCAACAACATCTTTGCATTGTCCTTCTTGATTTTGAAAAAAAAATGTAAAGAAAAAGCATACATGAATTTCCCTTTCCGTGTGCTCGACATGATGTTTATTCTCCAAGCCTCTGAGCATGGAACTCTTGCACAGTACAGTCTGAGCTGACAGTCCGGATTGGACCTCTCTTCAGAACATTAATTTGTGAGGTTCTTCCTTGCATCTGCTCAGATACTTCACCACTGAATTCATCTTTGAGAGTATACAGACTGCCTGAAAGAAGAGAGTGTGCTGGAAAACTATCTTCCAAGCTGTCACGACAAGTTTGCAGAGATAGGATTTCATTTGTCTTTGTTTGTTGATGTACCAGATTACTGAGTTATTGTTTGTGAGGATTTATATTTCCTGGAGACCAATAAGGGCTTTTCCTTGACATGCATGTGGCTGTTCCTGTCCTGCCTTAATCAAATACATTAGGCTTTTATGTTCATAGAATAAGCCCTCCAAGCCAGGTCTAAACCGCCTGTGGAAACTTTCTGGTGGGGAGAGGGAACCAGAAGGGTCACTCTTGGATTGGGTGATATGCGGGGGATCCACCAAATGAATTCCTTTGTCATGAAGGGCAAGACAGGAGCTGGAATTTCAGACATGACAGTGATGTGCCCAACTTGGTTTGAGGTATAGCTGAATTTTCCTCATAAAAAGGCTGGCAAAATGAATCATTTTTATGGTTGAAGCCACGTATACTAGGGCTGTCAGTATCTCTCTTGTAGAGGTCAATTCCAGAGGAAAGAGAGATAGGAATGAGATTAGAAACTGCATTTTGTTCTACAGATGAAATGCTGACCTATAAAGATAGTGTTAGCTGCAGTCTAGGAAGTTCAGATCCCAAGAGGGTTGAAAGAAAGATTTTTTCAAGTATGTGGAGAAACCTAGATGAAGGAAGACATTTGTTGCAAACTTGAGATGTATAAAGAGCTTGTCCTTTGAAAGTGCCCGAAAAAAATTGTCAAAATAGAGGTACATATTGATAGCCTGGAGCCTGCAGAATGCTATTACAATGGGCCAGGTTTTTGGTAAAAACCACTGGAGCTATACAAATACCAGGGACCAAAGCAGAAAATTGAAAATAAATTTATAAAGCAGATAGTCCTAAATTTTTTTGTGATCTACATGAATATGAATATGAAGATAGGTGTCCTTGAGGTCCCAAGTCACCAATAAAGCTTGTGGAAGAATCATTGACAGAAGAATTTGTAGGGACAATGTCTTGATTTTTTGCAGAGTTAAAAATGTGTTCAGGACTACTAAATCCAGAAAGGGCAACCAGGTGCCCTGTTTTCTTGGAGCTAGATAAACTAAAGAGAATCACTTTTGCTCCTGGTAATGGATCCTAATTCTGTAATTCCCCAATGAAACAATTCCTACTGGCAAAACAAGATAATACTGGTTTGAGGGCACTTGAGGAATTCTAGAATAGACTGGAGAACCCATTGATCTGAATTTGTGAGTCTCCACACTGGTAGTGACTGAGGAAGCTTCTTTGAAAGAGAAAGAAGGGATTGGCCAAGGTGGATGGGGGGTGGGGTGTAGGTGATAATCACAAGGTGGCTGATTTTTAAAGAAAGGATCCTTTTAGTCCTTTGAAATCTGATTTGGACTTCTTTATGCATTTCTTTTAAGAGAACATTTACCTTTTTCTTCAGATTTCTAGTCTTTGTGAAAAAAATGGTCCTGATTTGGATGGATAATTTCTTTGGAATTTTATACAGGAAATAGAAAACTCTGCTTGAAATACTGCATAAACTTTTCTCTTTCTTGCAGATTTTTAAAAATTTGCTGGAACAAAGAGTTTTTTCCTATCCAAAAGTGCACCCAACATCTAGATATTGACATCTTCAGTCAAATACTGCAGCCTTAACCAAGAATATCATCTTAACACAGAACCAGCAGCAGCAACAGCTCCAGAAGATGCATCTACTGCATCATAATTGCATTTAAAAGAATGCCTACCTGGGTAGCAAAATTGAACAAGGATAGATGATTTATTACCCATATAAATCTGACATTGCATGATTATCACATGTTGGCATAACACATTGGATCTGTGGCTATGCACTCAGTGGCATAACACATTGGATCTGTGGCTATGCACTCAGTAAGTTATCTACATGGTTCACTGTACTCATAGTCAGTTGCCTTCAGCTGATAAATGTGTAGAAGTCATGTGCCCAATAAAAGACAGAGTTTTAATATCTGGCACTAGCTATCTACATCTATACAGAAAATGTATGTTTTTAACCTAGATTTATATTGTCAGAATATGGTGCAAATAAGCGCTGCATACCAACAGGTGCCACAACTAGCGAACTCATTAATGGAACAATATACAAAATGCCTTCTCCTTAAGTGCTTCTCATGACTTAAGATGCCATAAACCAGCTGATCAAAGGGATCAGCTGTTCACAGAAATAAAAAGCCTTTGACCATTGGTGGTGTCACTGGACCTGCTACAGATAAAATGTAAATGTGGATTTAAGGAGGAAAGCATGCAGGGTTAGAACAGGACAAGCAGATATGGTGATAGGCAGTGTTATTCCAGTCACCTAATGGCATTACCACTTATTCTGTCTGCTTGATACACCCATGCATCCTTACTTTTGTAGTTGTACAGCTGTACATTATGATTACACAATTTGTAAGCACTGGCTACTTTGTGCCATAAAAAGATTCAGCATAATGCTTGGTGCTGCAGCAGATGGGTATGCTGGGGGGGGGGGGGGTCTTTTATTTCAGAAGCTGCAATGATTCCATCAGTGGATGAGGAGAAGGGGGTATTTTATTATATGAATAACACAGTGTGTGTGCTGTGGGACAGCAGGTGTCTGTTATAAGCAAGAGTGACAGAATAGATGTGCTGAGTTTGGGGAGGACTAAAGTGACACTGCTGAATGCTCTTATTCTGGGGGGGGAGTTTTGCTTATGAGCAACATAAGTAGGATTGCAGATGCTGAAGGAAGGGGAGAGTCATTCAGTTTTGGAGTGACATTGCTAGGATTGTTTGTAAATAGATGAAGGATCTAGTATTAAGAAACATGCATCGCTTGGGTGGGTGTGCCTTGTTCACTCGCACTTTTATCAACTGTTATAATGCTGTCCCTGGGTTCAGTAGTTCATTTGCACAACTTGCTTGAATTGACCTTTGCTAAGTTTTCAACAAAGCACTGCTAAATGAGATGCATTTAAAAGGCTTCACTGTGGCATCAAGGCAAAACTGAAATGTGGTCATCCTTTCCTCTTTATCCTGTGTCACTCCCAAAATGAACAACCCTGGTGCCCCTAGTATGTTGGTCATGTAGTGTGGTTCTTTGTGTACTAGACAGCTTCAAAAATCACACATGATTAGGAAAATTCAGAAAACTGTGAGAAGGGGTAAATCAAGACTGAACATAGGGACATACTTCTAAAATAAGTGTGTAATGTTCAGGGTTAAATCAAGCCTGAAGATAGGTACAGAGGAGAGGTCTGGTGAGACTAGGGAAATAACAAATACACAGCCATTCAAGTGAACAGAAAGACTTCAGAAACTTAACATAAAAGTGGTAGCAATGGGGGTATGGGAAGGGAAAAATTACTGATAGTAGTGGTATTTCCCTCTGAGTCCTGTGTGCTGCTATTCCTAATAGCCCACTGAAAGGGTGGAGCAATATTACGCCGGATGGTCCATGGATAGCAGTCGCCCACATGACCTCATGGCACCCTGGATTATGATCTCCATGGTCTGGTCTTGTCCATGTGCTGGAAATGTCGAGTATGTTGTAACAAATAAGTTTGAGTCTGACTGGGTAGGGTTTGATGATTTACAGTAAGTGCAAAAAAAAAAAATGCCATAAACTAACACTACAGACAATCAGATGAAACAATACTAAAGCATAAGCCACCTGAGTCGAGCAAAATCACATGGAGAACAGATGCCAAGGAAATGTCTTACTAGGACTTAAGGAAAACAGTGATAGTAATACAATATGCATAGAAAACAGATATTTTTCAATCCTAGGTCCAACAAAACCAAGTAAGTAGTTCTGGGGTTATGTTATGTATAGGCGGTATATTTCCTCAGTGGTCTGGAAAGATAAAGGAGTTTGATGGCAATCCTTATAAGCACTAAATATGAGTTGAACAGAATAACTTCTTCTCCATCATCTCCCCTCTATATCAGCAGGTCCTCCAAAATTCACCCCCAGATTCCCTCATTATAGGATAGTTCCAGTACATGCAAAACTGAGAAGCCTTCAGTACTACCAGTTTTCCAACATGGACACAGTGATTCCAAGGGAATGTCTTGGCAAATGTAATTGGTATAAAGTGTCACATCTGATATTATATGATGCTGCCAAAGCCGCATCTGCCATTTTAGAACATATGAAGCCTACACACAGCCTTCAGTGACAACTAAATTCTGTCGGTAATTTACATTGCAGGCTTTAGCAGTATTCTGCACAAAGTCAGTGTCACCTAAAATGAAGTTAAGTCTACTCGTTTTTCTCTGAGCCACACGTGAAACTCTTTCATCATCCTAGACATACACTGTTCAATTACGTCACTCTGGAGCCTTTTTAATGAGGCTTTCCAGCTGACAACATTCATCAAAGTGAACAGTTTGGGATCTGCTCCAGAGGTCAATATGTCAGAGATGTAATTTCCCACCAGCCTCCTATGTAGCTATGCCTTTAACATCTAAATAAGAAGTGTAAGTGGAACCTAACCATAGATTTAGTCTATTTTCTTTTCCAAGAATCCTCATAACATTGAAAGAAAAGACCTAAGGGTACATTTATCTTAGCCACGCTTGCCAATTTTTTTCTGGTACCACCGCAGAGGTGATGGCAACCCTAAAGAATTTCACTAACTCATCTGACCAATATATGCTCCTAGTGATTGCCCATTCAAATAATATTTCAAGGTTAGAATAAAGACCAAAGCATCTAAAGTTTGGGAGATAACAATGCATCCACTGGTGGAAAGGCCTGAATGGTTTGTTTCCATTGACCCTAACCATGTTATTATCCCAAGTGTACTCTGTCATCTGGGTTTGCAGTTTGTTCATCATCCCATCACTAGGGCTATTGGATAAATGTTCTCCCTCTCCTGGGTTTGCACTTTGTTCATCATCTCATTAGTAGATAATGGGTAAATAACTAAATTTAAGAAGGATCAATGCTGGATTCATTATTCTAAGAAGAGAAACTGAAGGATAAGAATAAGAATTTAGCCCAGGAATCACCTAAATGTCTCAACTAGGAGAATAAAACATCGTAGTTATCCTTTCTCAGTCCTGCCATCATGGACCATACCATAAACTGAGCATTTACGCTTACTGTCTGCTAGTTGAAAAAGGGAAACCCTCATCAAGTTACCTCATTAAATTTCACATACAAAATATTGACTTTGTTAAAACCCTAAAATGTCCTCAGAATCACATAGAATCCCTTCTTTAACTCCTAACCAGCTACAGGGGTCCTTCAATAAGAAAGCCCGTCATCAACAAAAAGTTGCACACACAGTAGATGAGCAGAGGTAATTATCTCCTGCAAACTGCTTAACATGCAGATGACTTTATTCCAGAGGTTAGAGAGACACTGGGTTATAAACCTGCCCCTCTGACATGTTTTATTTATCAAATGGTGTGAAGGACAATAACAGCTGGGTCTCTAATGACATTCTAAGTGAGATAGAGATATACCCTCAAAAGTCAGTAAGGCACTGAGTAAAGATTTAGAGATTTCAGCCTTTCTTCATAAAACTTCCCAGACTTTAGGATTCTGATCTTTTTGTTAAAGAGCCTTTAAGGTCTTTCTAATTGTTTAATATGTTTAATGACATACATCCTGAAGGGGGTATTGTACTGAATAACTGGGTCTGATAAACACAGAGTATAAGAGTGTGATTTCCTCTTTAGAACTTGCTTTATGATTTGTCTTCTGTGTACATATTATGTAAGAATTGTATATTGATGTTGATTCATAATTTATATCTATGTAATGTTTTGTGAATTCCACATGGTAGGGGACGTGACTGGAAAGGGTATTATACCAACCCACAAGCCTGGTTAATAAACTAACAAAAATAAATAACTTGGTAGTGTCCATAAAGTCAGTTAAAATTCCCAGAACTTTAAACCTGTTGTGCATTATCAGTTGTGGCATAATCAGAAAATACACACAGCATGAATAAATACAAAGCAGAAATATAATCACAAGCAAATATGAGCCGCACTTTTCACTTTAGAGACAAATCTGTAAATAAAATAAGGAAATTCCTTGAAAGCTAGGTAAGAAGACAGTCCACCGTACTAAAATCATCAGAAAAGAAAATAGTGAGGCCGCTTGCTTTTATATTTCACCTTTCACTATTAGCAGGTATAGACCCTTCCTCATTTAACAGTGTCATAGTCTTCTGTTCCCAAAGGTAACCTCCCCCTCATCCCACAGAGACATCAGGCTCATAATCTATGCCACCTCACAAAGATACTTACAAAGATAGTATCGAAGCAAATGTTTAAACATATACCTTATTACAGCCTACACTGTGATGAACAGCATGGATTTCGTAATGGCTTCAGCACCATCACTGCACTGAGTACCACCACTAACAGCTCTAACAATGTTAATGACAACAATATAACTTCCCATGTTTTACTGAGAACATCAGATCTTTTGAAATAGAAAATATCAGCCTATTTTTGAACAAACTAACAACACAAAACTTTGGGAAAAACTAATTAACAGCAAACAGCACATAAAGTTTTAGCCCAACTCAGGTAAGCTGCAAGATGTCACATTGTTTTTTCCAGGTGGAAGGAATATCAGTGCCAGAAATGTATTAATACCTGAACCTGGGCATGAGCTATCCATTATCATACTGCATTAAAACATAAATACCTACATATAAATAAAAACAAAATGTGTTGCTTCGTACTTTGGGATAAATCACAGACTCACCAGTGTGACTTATTAAATAGATTTTTCTAGTTACCTGCTTAACAGTAGCTGCCAATAGAACATTGAACTATTCCCACAAAAGTAATAACAGTAAAATCTAATTTTAAACTACCCTGTGATCTTGCTGCAGGGAAGAGGGACTTCTCTAAGATAGGCACTGCCTCTTAGAATCTGCCCAACAATTTGTAGAATAAAAAACTTTACAGAATATTAAAACAAAGTTAAATAGTATTTTTTAAAGAAAATTAATCCAGACACTAGGCTGAACAAAGAGAAGGTTACTGTTAGCTGCCTGTCGGGTGCCAGGATCTGCCAAACAACACAAGCACTCAGGTCACTCCAGAACAAGTACAAATATGACTCTGTCATTGTCCATGTTGGTGTGAATGACCTGAGCTGTACCTCCCTGGATTACATGAAAAGAGACATGGGAGAGCTTTCTGATCATGTAGCCCAGGCCAGTATGACCCTGACCCTGAGTAGCATCCTGCCCTCAACAAGAATGGTACCACTGTATAAAGAAAAAAAAACATCAATTTCAACAATTGTCTAAGCTTCTGGTGTCATTCAAAGGGGATCCAGTGTCTGTCTGCCTGGGATGACATGCTCGACAAGCCACGCTGCTTCTCTAGAGATGGCTTGCACCTGTCACCCTTAGGCTTTTGAATACTGCCCAAAGCTCTTGCCACCCCCATAGTGCCTTTTTAGGCAAGACTCAAAAGACAAACCCACCGCCGTAAATAGCACAAGTAACAAAATACTGAGGGTAATGCTACTCAATGCCAGAAGTCTAAACCTCAAAATGCTTGAACTCGTGGCACTCCTCAGTATGGAGAAAATCGATATATGTGCAGTAACAGAAACCTGGTTTAAGGCGCCAGGGAGCACCCCAACACTACCAGGCTACAACTCATACCATACATTTCGGCCACAGAACCCGGACTGAAATACAAATGGTGGGGGCGTATCCATATTCATCAAGGATACCCACACCTCCAGGTTAGTGGCACAACACAATGCTTCAGAGATCACCCACGTGCAACTAACAACAGGCAAAACTGCAATTCAAATTGTAGCTTGCTACAGATCACCCACTATGTCCCAGGACCCCCATTCCGCATTTCTGGAAACACTGGGAAACATAAAGGTCTTACCAAACACCCTAATATTGGGTGATGTCAATTACCCAAACATTAACTGGGAAAACTACTCAAGTACTAACTCCCTTGCCCAACATTTCCTAGAATTTATAAACTCAAATGCCCTGGATCAACTGGTCAACACCCCCACCAGAGGTGACAACATATCGGACCTGGTCATCACCAACATGGGCGACCAGTGCTCCACACTGGAGGTCAACCCCTCACTGGTTAGATCTGACCATAAACTAATCACTCTGGACATCCACATTTCTCCCCACCCCTGGTCAAGGAAACCCCCTTGAAAAACATTTCAAAAGCAAACTTCACGTTACTTAAGACCGAAATGGAAAGTTTCAAAGCCCCCATGGTAAAGGATAACGCTGTCCAAGCTGCAAAATCCTTTACTAATGCACTCTACAGGCACCTACAAGAATGCATGAATCATGGTATACCAAGCAAAACCAAGACTCACTCCTCCAAGAAAAGGAAACCAGTCTGGTGGTCCCTGCCATAAACAAGCTATACAATAGAAGGAGGAAACTAGTACAGAAAAGAGTAACATCCCAAGAAGGGAAGACATCCCTGACCAGTATCAGCAAGAAACTATGATTCCTCATAAAATCATTCAAGGCTAATTTCAAAAGAAAAATTGCCAAGGACTCCAAAGATAACCACAAGGCATTCTTTAGCTATGTCAAGAATCTAAGTGGCAATACTCAGATCTGCCTGGAGTTAGTGTAGAATGGCACAAAATGCACTGAAACAACCAGTATCGCCAACATCCTAGCTGACAGGTTCAGTGCAAACTTCACCCCACTCTCACCCCAAAAGGGTCCATAACCATGCCATAAGAATGTAAAGCCCCTGAAATCACAACCACCCAGGTTAAAACAGCCCTCTCCAAAGCCAAAATAACACAGCATCAATGGGACCAAACGGGGTCCCAGGCTGCATCCTACATGAGCTCAAAGACGAACTAACCCCTCACCTAAACACAATGTTCAAACTCAGCCTCTCCACAGGTTACATACCCATAGAGTGGCGCACAGCAATGGTTATTCCGCTCCACAAAGGTGGAGCCACAACAGACCCCAGGAACTATCGCCCTATAAGCCTGACCAGCTTGGTCTGCAAGGCTATGGAGCACATTATCATGGAACTCATTAATAGAGACATTGGGATCTCCAAACACTGGACCCTACCCAGTTCAGCTTTGTTCATGGCAGATCATGCCTCCTAAACCTGTTGGACTTCTTTGAGACAGTTACTAAGGCTATAGATGAGGGAAAGGTGGTACACACAGCCTGCCTAGACCTCGCAAAGGGCTTCGACACAATTCCCCATTCTGGTATTATAGACAAGCTCATCAGCCTGAACATGAACCCCTGTGTCATGAGATGGGTTGCCAACTGGCTCACGGACAGAACCCACATGGTAAGAGTTGTAGGAGCTAGGTCCAACTCTAAACCAGTTAAAAGTGGCATTCCCCAGGGCTCAGTCCTAGGACCCCTCCTGTTTGGCATATACTTCTTAGAGGTACAGGCAAGAACAGGAGGACTATAGCTGACCAAGTTCGCAGACGACTGCAAACTAGGGGCTATAATTGACTCTCCAGCTGACACTTAGACATCCTCCAAAAGGGTCTCACTGAGACAGATACCTGGTGTCAAAACCATGGCCTCAAGCTAAATGCCAAAATGTGCATAGTCATCCCCTTTGGAAAAAACAAAGTACCCACAAACTACCACATAGGTGGTAGTCCCCTAAATACGGAAGACGTAATAAGGAATCTGGGGACTCAAGTAGATAGTAATCTCTCCTTTGATAAGCACATTGCCAAAGTGGTTAGAAAATCCTTCTATGTGGCCCACCTAATCACAAAAGGGTTTGCATCCAGATCAAAAGAGGTCATTGTGCCCCTCTACTCATCAGACCCATCAAAGAGAAAAACACCCCATTTGGGATTTACCTTACATGACACCTGCAACAGCTGGAAAGATCACAGAAGTACCTCACCAAGAAGATCACTGGCCTCAAACAGATGCCCTATGCAGCTCGACTAAAGAAACTCTAGCTGTACTCGGTTGTATACCGCCTACTCAGAGGTGAACTCTGCCTGACATACTAGGTCATGGTCCAACCCAGAATTGATGGACATGCTCCACCTAAAGAAAACCATATCCCCTCGAGCCACATGCTCTAGGGACCTAAACCTCACCACAACAATAAATAGAACATGCTAGAGGGATAGATTCCTGTCCCAGTGACTTCCCATGCTTTGGAACAAGATTCCAATTTACATTAGGCAGAGCTCCTCGCTAACATTCTTCAAGAGAAACCTTGACGAGTGGATGGGAAACAGAAAGTTTACCCCGGGGATCACTTCAGTGGGTCTGCTGGACAGAGGCACAGGGAACTAATCTAAGGGCGCAGAGAAAACCAACACATTCTGGCTAGGCTTATAAATGCCTTCGGGCAGATAGCCTAGTACCTACCTATGAACCTATGAACCTATGTACCTACATTGTCCAAAATAGATAAAAGATAACTAATCATGCACGTTTGGTAGTTAGTGGCATTGAATGAAAGTTTAGCAGAGATTGTACACCTTCTTTCCATGACTGTCCATAGCTTTACTGTCTTTGTCATTAGGCTAAGTATTAGAAGCTGTGAGAAATGTGGTAGGTGTATCAGATTTATTGATTACCCCATCTGGATCCAAAGAAGGGTTTTTAAATACAGAAATATATGGGTGTCTGGAACCGTATAAAACCTCACTATATTTTAGGTGTAGGAGGTTAAGACTGAGGATTTAAATAAGGTGTGGAAAAGGTATGCTGCAAGACGTTGAGCTTAGAAGAAATTGCAGAAAGTTTGGGGTCATCCAAACACAGTAAGTCACGGTATCATCTTTGCAGGTCATATACATGCTTACCGTCCCACTGAAAATGTTGCATCATTTTCAAAACTGTCTCTCCAAAGGAAAGTTCTTCCGAAGGGGGATCAGAGGAAAGAGTGTGCTCTTCCTCTTATTCAAAACCTACTGAAGAATGAATCTGGGAGGAATAAGCAAGAGATTCCACCTCCAATTCAGAGTCTTCATCTTCTGAAGAAGAGACCCTTGCTGTCTTATGAGGGGAAGAAGAAGAAACGGGAGGAAAGGAAATTAAGTGACTTTGAAGACATAATTGCCTTAAACAGTCACTGAGAGGATTAATACCACTCTTTTTATAGGTCTCTGGGGTAGAAGTAGCAGAAGATGTATGCTTTCTGTTTTGCTTCTTCTTTGGAATTTTTGCTGAAACTAGGTAAGGAAGATCTGACTTCTTGACTACCTTTGTAAGTGAACTGGAACTTCTTTTCAGACAAGGATTTGCTGTACACCATCGGGTCCCTCAGAAATGAGAGGTCATGATTCTCCCATCATGGCCTTGCCAGCTGTCTGATCAGTCATCATGCAAATGCCTATACACAGTGCCTTGTTGGGTTTCCAATGGAGTTGCAACAGTGAGAGCAGCTACTAAAACTGGATGTTCTAGGGGCATATCAAGCACCACAGCTGAAACATCCATATCTCACTGGGCAACGTAAACTTCTGAAAGCTTCAGCTTGTTGAGCATCTTATATGGTTGCTGAGGAATGTCCACCTGGGAATATTCATAAGCTATCCTTCCTTGAGTGAGATAATGTAATTGCGTAAGTCCTACTTACCTGTAACAGTAGATGTGCCTGACACAAACCCACAATTATCAGCTTTCCAGAGCTCAGAATCCCCTCCTGTGACTCTCTGTGATAGAGAATTGGCTAAGCCCCTCCCATCAGGGGAAGTCTAACCTACTGTCACATAAAGTCAGTAAGGCTTTTAGTGCCAAGAAGGAAGAACCAAGAAGAACCGGAAGAAATAATTGCCTGAAACCAACCAGTTTTCAGCCACAAAACACCAACACAAATAACCAAAGCCAACCAGCAACACAACAAGGTGGACACCATCAAACTATAAACAAAATAATGGGGATGTTGGTTGCGTGCCACCACTGAGGCATTGTGAACTTTGAACATCTACTGTTGCAGGTAGGTAGGTCTTATGGAAGTGTACTGTGTTCATCATTCACACTGCCTCAGTGGCATATGAGTAGATTCCCAAAACTAATCCTACCTAGGAGGAGGAAAGATAAGGATCCAGGAGCCCCTGGATAATGGTCCTGAGAAAGCTTTCCCTGGAACTTGAGAAGGAATCCAGTTTGTAATACTTTGTAAAGGTATGAACAGAGGACCAGGTTGCTTCCTCTAGAATGTTTCTAGTGTCCACTTCTTCCCAGTATACCACCAAAAAGGATAAGGTTCTGGTGGAATGTGCCTTAACTTTGCTTGGAATACATTTACCATTGTGAAAACAATAACAGAAGATAATCAATTAGCAGTTGTCCACTTAGATTCAAGTTGACACTTCTTAACCCCAGTATCAGAAACTAAAAGCTGTTCAGCTTTCCTGAAGGACTTAGTTCTGTCAAGGTAATGCCTGAGCTGCCTATGCACATCAACAGGATGCAGAATCTTCTCTCCCTTGTTTTTTAGGTTCTGAAAAATAAACTGGCTGAGTGTTGGCTTGATTCAGGGTAAAGTTAGAAACATCTTTTGGCATGAAATAAGAATTAGTGTGTAAAATAACCCTGTCCTTGTAGAAAATCCAATGAGTTTGGTCCACCATGATAGCTTGCAGCTGAGAGACTCACCTTGTAGATGCCAGAGCAGTAAGCAAAACAGTTCTCCAAGTGATGAACTTCAAATCACCCTGAAAGGCAAGTTCAAGTGGAGATAATATCAATTTTTCAAGAAAATAGTTGAGATCCCAAGGAAAATTTACTTTCAAGGGAGTCTCAAGTGCAGCATCCCCTTCATAAACTGACCACAAAAAGAGACAAAAGAGAGCTGCACCAGTGACATAGTGGGATAAAGCCCTGACTACAGCCCAGCCAAATCAGGTTCAGATGTCCTTCATGGATGCATCTGCAGTCATAACAAGTGGGTTGTCCTGTCGTCAGGCAGCCCTGCAGTCGGCCGGATTCCAAAGTCCGGGTCCGGCTTCGGCTGATGTCGCACTCCACCCGACGTCATCTCTGTTGGTCTTCGGGTATAAAAGCATCAGCCGACGCCATTTTCCTCAGTCTTTCTTGCCGTGGGGCGCCCGAAGCAGAAGCTGTTCGCAAGTGCCTGTCGGTCGGATCCAGAGATTACTTCTACCGAATACTACTTCGAAGACTTCTAAAGCTAAGTACCCCGTTGGGGACTCTTTCTTGCCTCAGCCGATGTCAGAAAAAGTTAACAATTGTTTAACCTGTGGGAAACAAATACCTCATAAAGATTTCCACTCTTACTGTCTGCCTTGTTTAGGCCCAGCCCACGACGTAGCAGCCTGTTCGGCCTGTGCCTCTTTCAACCGACGAACGCTTAGGCGTCGGTCGGAGTTTGCAGAACAGTTTTTCGGTACTGATTTTGCATACATTATGCCATCGGATCCTCCGACTACCCAGTCTTCCAAAAAACGCAAAGATAAAGACCGACACTCGCGGTCCGCGGTTTCGGCCGAAACCACGGTAAAGCAAACCGCGAGTGTCTCGGTTTCGGCCGAAACCGAGAAAACTGATCTAAGCACAGCTGAACCTATTCTTACTACTGAGGCCCCTGCTACAACTCTTGAATCGACCTCAGAATTTTTACCCACTACGGTGGTTGACTTATCAGACACCATCCCCTTGGATGTCTCTACCCCAGCACGTGGTGCTGCTAGGCCTCCAGCAGCCATGTCCATTAAGGCCTTCGCCAGGGCTAAAGCAGCCAAGACTACTAAATCAGTGCCTGTTAAACTCCCCACATCCAGGCCCTCTTCTAGTTCTCAAATGCTTTCTTTGGCAGAAGATTTAATTTCTTTAATTAGAGGATCTCAATCTCACCCAGACAGGGCCTCTCAGCCCCAGAGAAGAGACCTAGGCCAGAGCCCCCTGAGCCAGTGTCTTCTGATGATTCTGCTGATGAATCAGACATAACTGACCAGCCAGAGGCTCCCTTCTCCAATTTTGAAGATTCTGATGCTGAAGAATCCATTCCTGCTGCTTCCCCACCAGAAGAATTCTCCTTTGGGGAAACCTTGCATGCCATGCGAGAACAGTTCCAATGGCAGCAACAGGATTTTTCAGACTCCAGAAAAAGACTTAGAACCTTGCTGCACCTCCCACAGCACAGGCCCTTAGCTATACCTCCTGTTCTATCTGTGGTGGATGATGCTTTTAATGATGTTTGCTCCGCTCCAGATTCTTTACCCCAGCCCCTGCCAAACCAGACAGATTTTACAGGGTGCCAGATACTCATCACCACCTTTACAAGGCCCCACTTGCAGACCCAGAAACTATATCCCAGGGTCCCAAGGCAGTAGCAGCGACCACAGCTAAAACCCTATTCCTTCTGAAAGGGAAGCAAGGTCATTAGACAGATGGGGTAAAAGGTCTACACTTCAGCTACTCTCTCAGCTAGAGCTTTAAACTGTCAGTTTCACATGATACAATACCAAGAGTTTATGCTTGATCAGTTAACTAAAAACTAACCACTGATGAATCTCTTGATAAGAAATATGTATTAGAGATGGTAAATAACATACAACAGGTTAGCAACCATTCCTTAAAATGTGGCTATGATGCACTGGAGGCTTCATTTAGATCAGCCATGACAGGCACAGTGATAAGAAGGCATGCATGGCTAAAGGAACAAGCTTTACCGGATCATGTTAAAGCCAAGTTGCTAGATGCTCCTATGGACAAGACAAGTTTGTT
Source organism: Protopterus annectens (assembly GCF_019279795.1). Taxonomy (NCBI): domain Eukaryota; kingdom Metazoa; phylum Chordata; order Ceratodontiformes; family Protopteridae; genus Protopterus; species Protopterus annectens. The sequence continues at coordinate 1,307,524,430 of NC_056739.1, forward strand.
TGGTACACCTGCCCAGCAGGTTATGAAGAAAATGGAAGAAAAGGCAAAATCTGTTCAAACTGTTAAAGATTTCTTGCAGGTTCAACCCCAAGGTTTAGCAGGAACTGGCCTGCCAAAATTGGTCCTTTCCTGACTCCACAAAATTTCAAAGGGCAGGAATAGACGTTCCAGAGGCAGAAACCAACCCAGAGGAGGTGCCTACAGAGGACGACAGTGGCAAGGTAACAACAGAGGCACAGACACAGCCACTGCCACTACATCAGCACAACCACAGTGACTTAATCCTAACTCCGCCTACCAGGGAACAAATAGCAGCTCCTCTAGGCGGAAAGTTAACCTTATTTTCAAAGAACTGGCACTACATAACAAAAGACAAGTGGATTTTACAAACCATAGATCAAGGTTACCGGTTTCACTTCCACACTTTACCAGTCAAAAGAGGAATGCCAAATCTACCTCCAAATCAAAAAACAGAGGCTCTACGCCAGATAATGGAGTTAGCCAACATGAGAGCTGTGGAAAGAGTGCCAACAGCAGAACAAGGAAAGGGCTTCTATTCCAGACTATTCCTAGTTCCAAGAAAGGAAAAAAGTTGGAGACCAATTCTCGATCTGTCCACCTTAAATACATACATCATTGTCCCAAAATTCAAAATGCTGATCCTACAGCAACTTCTTCCCATGCTGGGCAAGGAGTCTTGGCTGGTAACTCTAGATCTCAAGGAGGCATACCTGCACGTCCCCATTCGACCAATCTGCAGAAGATACCTCAGATTTCTTGCAGGATCAGAGCACTATCAATTCTCAGCATTGCCCTTTGGCTTATCTACTGCGCCCAGAGTATTCACAAAATGCCTGGCATCAGTAATCGCCCATTGCAGACTACAGGGAATTCAAATTTACCCATACCTGGACGACTGCCTGCTACAAGGGGACAACAAAAGCAAGCTGACAACAGATTTACAAAGGGTCATTTACTTGCTACAAGGACTGGGATACACAGTCAATTTACAAAAGTCAAGGCTGATACCATCCCAAACAAGGACATTCTTGGGCGGAATTGGACACAGTACAACAAATGGCATTCCTGACTACAGAAAAACAAAAAGAACTTCCACTTTACTTCTTGGCACTAACAAAACTGAACAAGTTAACAGCAAGAAAATTTCTGCAGGCCTTGGGCTTCATGGCATCATGCATAATCTTGGTCCCATTTGCCAGACTACATATGAGGAAACTACAGTGGTACCTAAAGAATTTATGGTCCCAACACAGACACAGTCTAGAAACAGAAATCCCACTAATTCCATGCTTAAAACAGGAGTTCCTATGGTGGGCTCAGGCATGCCAGTCAAACCCAGGCCTACCCTTTCGCAGATGTCAACCAAGCCAGACCATCACAACAGACGCTTCAGACCTAGGATGGGGGCCCACATGCTGGACAAATGCGTGCAAGGATTGTGGACACAGGATCAACTTCACCTGCACATCAATCTAAAAGAAATGCTGGCAGTAAAACTGGCAATCCAAAAGTTCAAACCATTCCTCAAAGAGGGCCAGTTGATGATAAGGACAGACAACACCACAGTCATGTGGTACATCAACAAACAGGGAGGCACTCATTCATACCCCTATGCAGAATGACCTTGGAGCTGTGGACCCTGGCACTCAGCTACAACATTCAGTTACAGGCAATATTTGTACCGGGAAAGACAATACTCTAGCAGACATATTAAGCAGAACCACTTCGGATGCCCACGAATGGAAACTGCACCCGGACATCTTCAAGACCATCTCAAAGAAATGGGGAATGCCACAGATAGACCTATTCGCATCACCTCTCAATCACCAGCTCAAAAATTCTGCACAAGGACATTCCATCCACTAGCATGGAAAGTGGACTCACTCTCCTTCAACTGGAAAGGCCTAACAGCATATGCATTCCCACCTCTTCCTTTGATACACAAGGTACTACTACAAATCAAGGAAGAACGTCCAAGGATAATCCTGATAGCCCCAAACTGGCCAAGACAACACTGGTACCCACTACTGAAGAGCATGTCTCGGAACAATATGTGGCCAATACCCCTGATACCTTTGATGTTAACTCAGAACAACTACAGCATCATACATCCAAACCTAAAAACGCTACAACTGACTGCATGGAACATCACATAGCAGCAGCTAATCCAGAACTTTCTCAAAGAGTTAAAGACATTATTCTTGAAGCACGCAGACCTTCAACAAGAAGGAACTATGCTGGAAAATGGAAAAGGTTTGTCATTTGGAGTACCGAAGAGGAAAAGATGTGTCAAACATAGATATGCCTAACATTCTGGAGTATCTGGCGAACTTCTTCATTCAGGCCTGTCCTACTCCTCCATCAAGATACATGCATCAGCTATTTGCGCAGAATACAGCTTTGATCCACCTGTTTTTTCGCACCCTTTGCTCAGGCAGTTCCTCAGAGGAATCAAGAATGTAAAACCTCCAAGGAAACCACCATTACCAGCTTGGGATTTAAACTTTGTGCTAGAAAAGTTGACACTATCACCCTTTGAACCAGCAGCAACAGCAGACCTACAACACCTGTCATGGAAAACTGCTTTCCTACTGGCAATTACTTCAGCAAGGAGGGTTTCAGAACTACAGGCCTTAATGGCAGTGCAACCCTTCCTAATCTTCCACCAAGATAGAGTGTCCATGAGGACTAATCCTACATTTATGCCCAAGGTGGTATCCAGAGTATCTTTGAACCAGGCAATCCACCTACCTACCTTCTTTCCCAACCCACAAAACAGAGGGAAAAGAATACTGCATACCTTGGATGTACATAGACAGCTACGCTACTACTTGGACAGAACAAAAAATAGCAGAAAGACTGACCAACTTTTTGTAGCCTATGCAACAGGAAGGGAAGGAAAAGCTATTTCCAAACAGACAATCTCCAAATGGATAGGAAATTGCATACGATACTGTTACTCCTTCCATGGAAAACCAATTCCACAGAACATAAGACCTCATTCTACAAGAGCAACAGCCACTACCACAGCCTTCTTACGAGGAGTGGCAACCAAAGACATTATTGAGGCGGCTACTTGGACCTCCGTGCATACATTTGCCAAGCATTATAATTTGCCTCTATATTCCAGATCCCGAGCAGGGTTTGCCACTGCTGTACTGCAAGGGATCCTAAACACACCATAATCTACTTTTATCCTCCTCCCTAGTTGGCTATGGTATTCTACCCACTTGTTATGACTGCAGATGCATCCATGAAGGACATAGTACAGTTTTGTACCTACCATAAATGTAGATGTCCGAACTGGATAGCATCTGCAGTCAGGATTACCCTCCCTCCTTCCCTCTGTGGTACTCCTAGGGTGTTTACCCTCCTAATAGCTAGCTGTTGGGGGGGAGTCTTTTATGGTGTATTTGTTTGTATATATGTACATATATGCTTATTGTTGTGTTTACCTCTATCTATTTGGAAACATTGGCATCTATCCAAATTTTAGCCTGCAAGAGGGCTACTGGCATCTGGGGCAAGAAACACTGAGGAAAATGGCGTCGGCTGATGCTTTTATACCCGAAGACCAACAGAGATGACGTCGGGTGGAGTGCGACATCAGCCGAAGCCGGACCCGGACTTTGGAATCCGGCCGACTGCAGGGCTGCCTGACGACAGGACAACCCACTTGTTATGACTGCAGATGCTATCCAGTTCGGACATCTACATTTATGGTAGGTACAAAACTGTACTTTATTGATGCTGCAGCAGAGAAGGGATGGACATGCTCCTCAAGTGGGAGGATGCTTGTTGATACACTCCTTAAAGGGGGCTTGGTCCAATGAGAGGAGTTGCCCTGTGGTGTAAATAATGAGTTTGGTGAAAGGGGAAAGGGAAGTGAGTCGATAAAAAAATCCCCCTTGCCAGATGGAAGAACAGACAAGACAAGCCCCTGGGACACCCTCAGGATCCATGACCTCCCCCAGCAAAAGTAGAGCAAGTCTGGAGAGGTTGGAGAGGAGCTGGTAAACTATCATGCATGTTGGGTATTGGGGACCAGTCCAGTAACAATGAGATATGAGGGGACCAAAACAAAAGAACGAAAGAGGGAGATCCATGGGCAGGCAAGTCGTGATGCTTGCAAGATGCATCTTGATAGCTGCATAAGATAAGCCATCATTAGTAGCTTTATACAAATATTTCAAATCCAGGAGAGAAGACACCATACCAGCCACTGATATCAGTTACGCTCTAGCTACAAGACATCTTCCACTTGTAAACAAAAGATTTTCTGGTTGCAGGTTTTCTTGCCTCCTTCAATACGTGCTGCACATCCTCATCGACCAAGTGCCTAAAAGGTAGCGGGATGAAGTCATCCAGACTGCTAGTAGTAATTGCTCTAGGTTGGGGTGCACCAGTCAGCCCTGACACTATGTGAGTAAGTCCAGAGTGTGAAGAAACTTGTGGTAATTGCCCTTTACCAATTCCATTAAAAATGAGAAATCACTTGGCATGAGCAAGAAGGGTTCGCCACAATGATCTTTGGCAATTCTGTCTGAATCTTCAGAAGTACCTTGTGCATTGGTGGAAAGGTTGAAAATGCATAAAGTAACAGTCCCGTCCAAGGGACTGAGAATGCTTCTGTTCTCCAAGCATGGCTGCAAGGATGCTCAAATAGAATTTATCCAGCTATCTGTTCTGAAAAGAGGCAAAAAGAACTATTTGAAGTTTTCCCCACATCTGGACAAAATCCAGGCAGACTTGGCAGTCCTGTGTTTCCACTCGTGAGGGTACATCCAGGATCTGCTTGGTCTGTCTGCCACAAGATTTTCCTCTGATGGGATTTATAAGACCTGAAGCATCAAAGATTCTGTAAGGCTAGCTCCTGGGCCATCACTGCCAACCAGCAAAGAGGGTATGACCTTGCACCCCTTGCTTGTTCAGGTACCATGTGACTGTGGTGTTTGTGACTAGGAAAAGGGGACCTGGAGACCATAAGTAGTGAAAATCATTTAAGGTCTGAATTACTGCTAACATTTCTTTGACATGTATGTGCTTCATAGCACCTGAAGGACTCCATTTGCCTTGCACTTGAACTCCCCTGGACACTGTTCCCCATGGAAAACCTTTATGTCTGTCAGGACTATTTAAATGGTTATCTAAACGAAAAAGGCTAGGTCAGGATAGAAAGATATCTGAGCCCTCCACGAATGTAACTCTCATTTCACAAAATATGCACTGGTACCTGGAACTCCAATAGAAGCAGATGCTAGGGCCAACATTTTTTTTTTTTTTTTTAAGTACCACATCATTTTTCTCGTGTGCAGTCTGGCCAGTGATGTTATGAGCATCGTTGATGTCACGAGGCCTATAATTTTGAGAAACTCTGTTGTGGAGGCAGATTTGTGTAAAGAGAAGTCCCTGAAAATATTTTGAACAGTCAGGACCTCGTCTTCTGGTAGAAAGAACATACTTATTTCTGTGCCCATCATACACCGAGGGAAGACAATTCTTTCTGAGGGTACGAACAGGACATTTGCAGGTTCATCCTGAATCTGGGAGCAATTGGAATGTGATGATAAGCATCCTTCAGATGTAAAGTCACCATGAAACAGTTGTCTAGAAGAAGGGATAGGACTATCTATAGGGTGAGCATTTTTAATTTGGGTACTTTCAGAAAGGTATTTAGGTAAGAAGATCTAACACTGGTCTTCACGATAGCTCCTTTTCAGGCACCATTTCTTTTTTGTGGAGCCGGAACTGGTTCTATAACCCAGCCTGTAATTTGTAAAGGAGTACTTGAAAGAACATGTCTGATCTGGCGGCAGTGGGGTGATTTCCTTGAATGGAGGAGGATTTTCTGTCCACTGCCATGAGTATCCTCAGTGAATTATTCTCAGCACCCACTTGTCTATTTTTGGCTAGCCTGCTGGATTGAGCAAAGCCTGGGGAAAGGGAAGACAAACAGTAGGAAGGCACAGGATTCCCTGAGTCTTGGCATTGTCATTTTTTTAGCAGAGCGATAATCTTTTTTGGGAAAGGAATCCCTTTCATTTGGTTTGAAAGCATTATCCTCTTGACATGTTCTCTTAGTACCCTGATTCATTTAGGCTGGGATTTTTATTTGTTCTGTCCTTTGAAGTTGGACACCTTTTTAGCTGTGTTCCTCAGACTATGAAACATTCTAGATATCTCACTCATCAGCTTACCTCTACCACCCCGTTGTTTGAGAAAATGGGTAGCAACAGGACCAAACACAAATTCAGAACTTAAAGGAGCCTTCAAAATCTCATTTTTTTAATCCTTAGAGAAATTCTGATAATGTAACCAAGCATACCTTCTTAATACAAAAAGATGTGACTAGATTTCTGGAGATTGTGTCCACATCTTCCATGACACTCCTCAAAGCATATTTCAAAACCTGAGTCACATTAGAAACAATCTCATTCATATAATACTTCTGTTCAGCAAACAAAGATAAAGCATATTGCTAAATAAATTTCCACATGAAGCCCTGATAATTTAAAATCCTAAAGACTGAATTACTAGACTTTTGCCATCTTTTTCCCTGTGATTCTACCCACTTATCAGTTTTATCCAGCAGTGTAGGGTTAGAAGTGAAGGCTGTCTTTTTAGAGTTTGTAATATTTGGAATCTCATCCTTGATAAGATCATAAACTCAGCCAATCTCTAACATAGCTCCAGACTGCTTTCAGTTAATCTAACTAGTATCTGTGGAAAGCTGAAAAATTGCTTTGGTTTTTGAACCTGTTCACCTTCTGAAGAGTCAGATCAGAGACTTCATCAAAATCTGCAGCCATATTCTAATCTGTAGAGAAGGGTAGCACAATAGTCATTTGGAATAGGAGCATAGTCTCCAGGATTAGCTGACTGTAAAACAATCACAACTAAGGAAACCACATCAGCCCTATACATAGTAATAACCTGATTGTCTGTCACGTGATTAGGCTTCTGCTTTGTCTTACCATGAACTGCACTGCAGAACAATATGTCTGGGAACACAAACTTATGTCTGATAAGGAGTCTTTTTACCCAGGACCTCTTCAGAACTTAAAGTATGTCTCTTTCATATTTGAACCAGGTACTGGAGCAGCCCTGGTAGACATATCTGACCCTGTACCACAGAAGGTTACGGGCTTACACCAGAGTGTGATGGGAAAAAAGGTAAGTTGTTTCTGGGCCAGTTTAAGGCAACACCAGCTTCACAAACCATAGACTGACGCATGTATTTTCTTTTTAGGTGCAACTGGATTTGATGGACTGGAGGGTAGGAGACAACTGTATCAGGATATGTCATTTCTGGGAAAAAATCACCAGCCAGAATAATAGATTGAGCCTTTTAAGGGCAGACTAAAGGCAGCAATAATAGAAAATATAAACTATGCTCCCACATAGCAAATAGGGCTAAACTGCATAAAATATAAAATTGGACTAAGCCTTTGTTTTATACACTGCACAGTGCAGCAAATAAGAGCTCACACAGTCACAATACCAAGTAAAATTCATTTGCTAAAATAGTGACAAAAAATTAAAAATGTATACCCATAAATCAAATAGAAACATTTTTAAATAGCATAAATAAGCATTTGCTTAGAGATTCCCATGTCAGAAATGAAAATACCTCCACAGAAAATGCAAATAAAGTAATTTGCAGTAAAATCGCAATTTAATGATAGTAGCTATAGTAGTGTTAAATCAGACGTAAATTTCATAAAATGTGGAAAAACATGAAAAAAATGCAATATTTTCCTGTCAGACCTTCAAAATAAAGCAGATTAACAACAGGCTTCTTTGTCTACATACACAAGGCAGGCCCTAGTGATGTTCATAGTCAATGTTGCAGTACTGATCCTTGGATCTTCCTGCCATGCAGAAGCCCATGACTTGCCTGATTTCCATTGTCTTTTTATTATCTGTAGCCCATGGACATCCCATGGTCAACATTTAGATGTCAGGGTATAAAAAGAGTATCTGACGGCACCATCTTCTGTACTTTCTAGCAGGGCAGTACAGTGTTATTCTGCGTTTTTCTATTGTTCGCAGTCTGGCCCGTTCATTTTCTCCAGAGTTTTCAGCAAACAATTTTCAGATAAATAGCATGTTGAGGAATTCTTATCTCTGATTAATATTTAAAAAAGTTAATAAATGCTTGAAGTGTGGGAAGCAAATCTTGCATAAAGATTTTCATTCATTTTGTTTGTTTGGGACTTCAGTATGATGCTTCTAATTGTTAGGATTGTGCTGGTTTAGACCTAAAACCTTTAAGCATAAGGCCGAAGTCCTTGAAGCACAATATATCATCCTCTGCACCAGTCCATGCCACTTCTCCATCGCCCTTAGCTTTGGCCACTGCCATTCCTAAGAAACAAAAAAATAAAAAACCTAAGGAAAAGGAATTAACGGTTGATGGTGATCTTTCCACTTCTGCAACTAAGTCAATCAGCTCTAGTGAGAGACTGTGCATCCCCCAGGTCCAGCAATGTACAAGACCAAGCCTGCTGGTGTGACCACTCAGGAGGCCATCATGGCAGCAGGCCACTCAGCTTTACTCTCTCCATCTTCTATGTCAGTTGAGACTGAGGTCATTTAGAATGCCTCAGCTTCTGATGTCTGAATTTCTGAATATAAGTACAGATATCTTTGTGTGTGTGTGTGTGTGTGTGTGTGTGTGTGTGTGTGTGTGTGTGTGTGTGTGTGTGTGTGTGTGTGTGTGTATAGATAGATAGATAGATAGATAGATAGATAGATAATTATTAATTAATTAATAATAACTGGGATTTTTTTATATACATATAATTATCTTCGTCATTGGTAGTACTGTAGATAGATATTGTTGAAAGTAAAAAAAAATGTTATATAAAACAACTTCTAAAAGTTCACTAATTAAGTAAACCTTATTTTGATCCAACAGTGTATATTTAATCATATACTTTTTTAGTAGGTCTAGTCCATCTTCATGCGGGATGTTCAAGTACAGTGCTTCTATATCCAAGGTGACCAAGAACTGGTCTTTGTCAGTAACTTTATATATGTGAGGCTGATATAGAAAAACTAATGAATCTTTTAAATAAACTGTTCTTAACTATGGGGTTCAATATGGTGTCCAAAACCTTGGCAACCTTCTCCATTTTGGTGTTTCTAGAAGAAATAATTAGCCAAAATGTGTTGTTGTCTTCATTTTTATGTATCTTCAGTAATCTGAAAAGTTTGCCTAAACTGGGATTTTTTATATACATATAATTATATTCATCATTGGTAGTACTGTTATTTAACAATAATTATTTTAAGGTGGTGTCTGTGACTCTGAAATGCTGAAAAACCTCATATAAAGACAGACATTTATAATACTGGTCATCACTTAAGGAATTTTCTGTGCTTTTAATATAGCTGTCATTTATCACCACAACACATTGGCCTTTATCAGCCTTCATAATATGCAATTCGTGATCATTTTTTAGTTGATGAAGTGCCTCTCTCTCTTTCTTATTCAAATTAAAAAAGCTTTTTATGGGCTGGTCAGGACAGCAAACCCCTAATATAATTTTCACAGACTTTTAAATATACCTGTAAGGTATTATGCAGAGTAGGGTTGTAGCAACTCCTTTTCTTTAAACTTGATGTACCAACTTGCTCAGAACGATCAACATCATGCAACATATGTTTTAAATTTAACTTTCTGAGAAAGTCTAAAATCTAACACATTGGTTAAATTAGCCCTCTGAGAGTGACCCTCTGAAAGGAGAATATAGGTGAAACCTTTCTTTAATAAACTGAGATGATATTCAGTAAAAGAAACATCTGTTAAATTAAAAATGAAACAGTCAATAGTCTTTAATTCATTAATGCTGCTCATTGCCGACACCTTCCACAACTCTTTCCTTGGCCTCTTGAACATTCTTTGTTTGCCAGTCCATTGCCTCGACCTCTTCCTGAATGTAAAAAATCATTAATTGTAGTCTGATTTAAACTACCAGAAGGGCATGGTATATTGGAAGTGGATGCTGCTGAAAATTCATACTGGATAACATGGCTTATATAATATATATATATATATATATATATATATATATATATATATATATATTTATATATATATATATTATATATATATATGTGTGTGTGTATGTGTGTATATATACATATATATATATATATATATATATATATATATATATATATATATATTTTTTTTTTTTTTTTTTTATTTATTTATTTTACATTTGTTTGCCAGGATAGTCCAACTGGACAGCAAGTGTCCATTTTCAGCAGAGTCCTGGGAGAAATGCTCCAACACAAGCAGAAAATAGAAAGAAAAAAACATGCGATTACATGAACATACGATTAAAAAAGCATGCACTTACATGAACGTAGGATACAAATTTCCACATTGTGTTTACATTTTGAATGGAAGTAACAGATTTAAACAGGAGTTTGTTAGAATACAAGGTTATTCCAGGTAGTAGCAATGTCATGTTTTATACAGAGTGAACATATCAGTAGTAGCATACACATTAACTCATTCACTCCAAAGGAACTCAGGAAGTTTGCACTGTAACTTCCAATGGGTGGAGCCCAAGTCTTTTCACAGACTCAAATTATGTCCTCACATTTCAAACAAATGTTCATTTCTCTTGAACCATAAGGTTTATTAAAGAAGTATAAATAACAATCTCTTCAGCATAAAGTATTTTATAGTGGTAGTATTCTTTAGGTTCTCACAGCAAGAGGTTCTCCCATTCGATTCTCGGCTGGAGCGCCTTCTGTGTGGAGTCTGCATGTTCTCCCCGCGGTCGAATAGCGTTCGAAAGACATGCGTGAATGGGCGTGCCTTTGATGAAGGTTGGGCGTCGAGCTGGCACCTCGGTGCCATAAAAATCTACTGCCAATCATTAGCGGACCGGAGTTCCGCTGTGGCAAACCCCTAACCAGGAAAAGCCGAAAGAAAAAACAAGTATTCTTTAGGTTCAATGTCTTAAACTGAATTTTATAAGTCACAGTAAACACAGTAACTATTATATTTATAATATTTTGTAAACAACTTACAATATCTCAGCAAACACTCATGTTACACACATACTGTCATTCATCTAGCTGAGAGCTTTCATATGAGGCTAAGGAGTTCTGTCTGTGTTACTTGGTTGTTGAGATATTTAGAAAAATGTGAAAATTATATCTATATAAATTAATATCATAAAAACAGCAGTTAATATCTATTTACCTACACTAGACAAGGGTCAAGTGTTAATACAGTTGAGTTTGCCATTACATCCGAATGACGCCTCCAGGTGCATCTGCAGTTAACTCCTACTGACGCCTCTAGACGTCAAATATTGCTTGTTCATATTTGCATCAATAATTCCAAAACCATTCTATGTACAAGGTTTTAAAAGATTTCATCTTAAAGCTTACACAATGGCAAACTCAACTGCATTAACACTTGACCCTTGTCTAGTGTAGGTAAACAGATATTAACTGATGTTTTTATGATATTAATTTATATAGATATAATTTTCAAATTTTTCTAAATATCTCTTGGTGAACAGTTGACTGTTTGAGCAAGTATTTACATGATTTACAGAGAGCAGTGTGATGCACTCAAGTGAGTGTTCACAGTTGTAATAGCACTATAATACATAGTTTGCAACCTTAATAAAACATGCACCTGAGTGCCTAAAAAGGTGACCTTGTAGTAAAGTGTGGAATTTATGGTGGCTTGTTGCAGTTGCAAAGATGGCTGGAGTAGAGATATGACTTTAGGAAGGTCTTAAAGGAGGATATATATATATATATATATATATATATATATATATATGGATCTACTTCAGTAGATCGAACTTTTACTGGTTTGAATCACGTATGGCCGACCTGGAGGTCATTTTAAGCCTAGCCATTTCAACCCAATGTAATACCTTAGAAGTATTAGTCAATACCCAAGATTGCCTTTATTGATGATTGCCCATGTCCAGGAGGGTTGTGGGCACTATCCCTGGTCAGAATTTATGGTGCCCCATCCACTCATCCAGGTTCCTGTTGAACAGTGTCATACAGGTGCTCTGTTTCACATTAATTGGTAGTCTGTTCCAAAGATGTGACAGTCGCTGAGAGATAAGTCTGTCCCTCCAGCATGTCTTATTTAAGTCACAGGCCATATTCAAGTTCCTGGAACAGGTAGTCATAGACACATTTGATTTACATATATGCAGTAAATTCATTAGGTTTGGGTCTTGGGTTGCTCTGTAAACCAGGCATAAGTCTCCCCTAAGTGGACAGTAAACATGGAGTGAATTGTGGCAGTACATGATTGGAGTACAAAAGACTGTAGATAAGGTGGGGTATGGGCAGAGTGCTGGCTGCCAGCAGGCCCTGACTGATACTGTTTGGACCCAGGAGATGGTTTAGATGAGTCAATGTGCCTGATGATAATGGTCTGCTGGTCAAGCACATTTGCTGTGCACTCCAGGAGGGACATGGCAGTAACCACCCATTGGGTCATCACATAATTATTCACCTACTACACGTCCTGCCACACTGATGATTGGACTGCAGCAGGTGGTCCCCATGAAGGCACTTGCAGGCCTCTCACTTACTACAGCCACAAGGGTAGGGGCCCATTGCAGTTGATGCTCCTATGGCTACTTTTATTCATGACATTTTGGGTAGAATAACATTATCAAACATGCCCTGGAAATGTCACAGACAACTAAGGTACATGTCACACTAACCATACTATGCTGCAAATCTCAGCTACCTCCTATGGCAGGCATCATAATTTGATTCCCGTCTTGTCTGTGCTGAAAGGCACAAGGGGCAAAACTGCTGTCTCAGACAGGGGAGGTGCAATTCTAATTTCACTGCAAACCTGCATTCCCACATGGGTATGCATGGTAGCAGGAAACATACCCACAACTACAAAGTCAACAGCAGCCTAACACGTAAGTGTATGACAGCAGATGCGTAGAAATGTCTCCAGAGTTGTACAGCTCAGCTACAGGCCCAGATGTATCTTCAAGATAGCACATGCAAGGAAATGTGCCCACTGCTTCATAAATAAAACATAGTCCCACATGTATGTTTTTCCCCTATGTATGTTTAATGTAGCAGAAGACAGACATCATATCCACAAGCACATATCTAAACAGCTATGGAATACCCCACAATAATTAGCATACCAAGATTGATAGACAGACAGCAGGCACAGCACAGATAGTCCCCACAGTAGCCCATCTGGTGATGCCTGTTGTAGGAAAAAGCCTATATTAGGAGTACAGCGCTGAATAACAGGAAAAATAAATACATTAAATAAATAAATAAATAAATACTTTGAATAACGGTAGCTGCTTGAAATACTTACTACACCATTCAGGCCTTTCCTGCCTAACTTCTCCTTCCCACTGTTGGAAATCTTCAGGGTGGTTGTACTTTAGGTCATTATACCAGTGATTTTACTGCTCACTGGCCATGGCAATGCCAGTAGTCCCACTGATTAGCTCGAATAGGTTGTCATATGCATTTGCATTGCAAATGTAGACCTTGATGGGGTCCCAGCATCTGATCCCTGAAATAGTTATGTAGCAAGTACAGCTGTCCTTGGTACACTAGGCAGGTACTCTGAAGGGCATTGTCTACAGCCACTGCCACAAATATCCTGTAAGACCCCTCCTGTTCGGCATATACTTCTCAGAGGTACAGGCAAGCACAGGAGGACTATGGCTGACCAAGTTCACAGATGACTGCAAACTAGGAGCTTAATTGACTCTCTGGCTGACACAGACATCCTCCAAAAGGGCCTCACTGAGACGGATACCTGGTGTCAAAATCATGGCCTCAAGCTAAATGCCAAAAAGTGCATAGTCATCCCCTTTGGAAAAAACAAAGTACCCATAGACTACCACATAGGTGGTAGTCCCCTAAATATGGAAGACGTAATAAGGGATCTGGGGACCCAAGTAGATAGTAATCTCTCCTTTGACAATCATATTGCCAAAGTGGTTAGAAAATCCTTCTATGTGGCCCACCTTATCACAAAAGGGTTCGCATCCAGATCAAAAGAGGTCATTGTGCCCCTCTACTCATCATTCATCAGACCCATCATAGAGTACAATTCCCTATTTGGGATGTACCTTATAAGACACCTGCAACAGCTGGAAAGACCACAGAACTACCTCACCAAGAGGATCACTGGCCTCAAACAGATGCCCTATGCAGCTCGACTGAAGAAACTCCAGCTGTACTCAGTTGCATACCGCCTACTCATACAAGGCCATGTCCAACCCAGAATTGATGGACATGCTCCACCTAAAGAAAACCTTATCCTCTCGAGCCACATGCTCTAGGGATCTAACCCTCTCCACAACAATAAATAGGACGTGCTGGAGGGATAGATTCCTGTCCCAGAGACTTCCCATGCTTTGGAACAAGATTCCAGTCTACATTAGGCAGAGTTCATCGCTAACACTCTTCAAGGGAAACCTTGACGAGTGGATGGGAAACAGAAAGTTTACCCCGGGGATCACTTCAGTGGCTCTGCTGGACAGAGGCACAGGGAACTAATCTAAGGGGGTGGCAAAAGCCAACTCATTCTGGCTAGGCTTATAAATGCCTTCGGGCATATAGCCTAGTACCTACCTATGAACAAGACTGTGGTCTGAGTTTCATGTTGCAGAAGTGAATTCTGAATCAGTGCAACCATAAAATATGGTGCACACAAACATTTAGGTAGTTCATCAGCAGTGTGCCGTGACCCCAGGCTACATATTATGCCACCTGAGCATCTCCCTGGAATATAGTGATTTCTAGGTACCTATGGAAGGTTTTCTCACTTGTCTGCAGGCTGTGCCAACTGCTGTGTATTTGAATCTGAAGTGTATGGCCCACCATTTTAAATACCAAACAACTTACTGAAAAGGAATAAGAACATCAGCAGTAACAGAACATGTTTTTGTAGCCAGTTTCTAGAAGCAGAAAAGCAGAATTGTCATATGATACAGCCCTGAGCAGTTTTAAAGTGTGTTGCAGTATTGTGGTAACTGGTGTATCTCTTGTATGATGGACATGTGAGCCCTTGCCTTCTGGAGATGCCTGCATTTATCAACAAAAAAATCTGTTTTCTTGTCTTGACAGCTTTGAATGTTTTTTGCCAAAATGGCTCTAGCATACTGGAACAATATTCCATATAACATGAGGAATAGTGATGAGCTGAAAACTTTTAAAAATACTCAAGTCCCACCTTGCCAAACTAAACAAATATTGCTGCTTCAGAGACTATAGTTAGCATACAGTACACCTTTACTAATCCTATTGGTTATACTTATTGTATATTAATACCGTGTGTATAAAACTTCTTGTACATGGTGTATGCTTATCTCTTGGATTGACCAACTAACCTTTCACAGTCACATTGTAGCCAGATGACTCTGCATCTACAGGTAATTCACTGAAGTACAACATCATGTCTCAGCCAGTGATTTACTCAAACTGTTGTTATTTAACACTTCTGTAACTAAATATCTATCAACTTTATATGCTAGGCTAAACTGTCCACTGTCTGCTCTCTGTATTACTTTTGTTACTTCTGTATTACATGTGGTACAGGGTTTGACTCCCTCAGCCCTCAATTGCCTACTGTGTAACTTTGAGCAAGTCACTTAACCAGGCATTGCTCCTGGGCTGCCCTTGAAAATGGACTGGGTCTTCAGTGGGCTTACCAGGTTAACAAATGGATATGTGCTGCAAATGTGTATATAGCTTTTTTTATATAGCTGTTTTTGAGTAGTTATGGTGGCATATTTATATGACCGGCTATACTAACTATTCAATAAAAGCTTGGTGTTTAACCTATGTATGTATACTGTTTGTTTCACTACTATATTTCACTTGTATTTTTTTGTAAGTGAATCTGCCTTTTGGTCTGGGTCATGGATGAAGAGGATCCTAGGGCCATTTTACTTACCCAGATGAATGTAAATAGGCAAATATAATCATCTGTTCTGTTGTTTTCATACAACATGTACTTGCATATAGTCCATACATAAATTATGTAGCTGCCTGTCTACCCTGTAGTGTCTGTAGTACCCTGCAATTCTTACTCAAATATCGTGTTATCCTATGATTTGGAGACAAATATGTGTCTCCCTGGTGTAACTCAAGCAGAATACCACAGGAGACCACTGTCACACATTACTATACTGGTGTCCCCAACCCATGCAGTCAAGTTAGTCCAAATTTTCACATCTATATCCCAGTGTATGTCAGCCACCATAGCTGTATACATGTACATGTACATATACATCTCTACCTGTAATCTGGAGCATTAGTGAGATACTTCCTTGTCCATAGTACTGCATGCCCGTGGTATCTGCTATGACCCTCTCCCTGTCCATTCCTGTACTACTGAATGTACCTATGGCAAGTCACAGTTTAAAGTTGGTAGCCCACTGTCCTCAGTGGTTACCAGCCTACAGATGTGTGTCTTTGCTGTAAATTTTGTTCACATAGGTCTTCTTATGTCATCTGGAGGGAGTTAATGGCAGAGGATGGACACATTTAGCAGAGCTGAGTACAACATTCCTCTGTACACAATCAGGACTTATTGGTGCTACCTGTTAGGGAGAGGGAATACACACTAGCCTGTAGAAGACCACATATGGGAGACAGTAATCAGTCCTGTTGATGGGTAGAAATGCACAGCGCAACAATTTTGGAGGTGTGATATTGTTGTATTCAGGCATTTTGTCAAGAAGACTTGCAGCATAGCAGCAGAGAAGTCAGTTGCTGAACCCAAAGTGATAATGATGAATTCCTAGTATCCCTGTATGTATGGCAGTAAATAAATGCATACAAAATACAAAATTAAAATGTTTGCTTCAAATAGTTGCCAGATTTATACTGAGTCAATTTAGTAATCTGGGGTTTCTAGAGAGTACGTTAATACAGAGAAACTGCTTCTTTATATGTATATGTAGCGATTTGCATGCTTGACAAATACTGAAGCACATCATTAGGTATTCTGCATTTCCTACTGATGTAAAGAATTATTTTACTCTATAATGGAGCATCTGATTGAACCAGTATACCGGAATGCATAGCTTAGTACTAGTTAAAGCCACTGAAAATAGGTACAAAGGCCCTTGAACAATTAGTGCATCCAGCCAAAAATCTGAACATCTAATTAGCATAAAATCTGAATCCCAAATACCACACAACCCTTCCTGCTTCCAGTAGAAATGTGGGATACTACTCAGGAACACAAAAAACAGAGAGTGACAAAAATGATAGAAAAATATAAGCACTTTATCAGAGAGATAGCATAAAATCTGTATACTTTAACGAGCTGTATTATAAAGTTCTACTGCACAAGGTCATTCATTTTTGCTTGCGAAAAAGATGATGTAAGATGTCTGGCTTCTTTCTTTAAATTATTGGTGCCACTGATATGTTGGTCGTGTAGTGCGGCTTTGTATGTACCAGACAGTTTCAGAAATCACATGTGATGAAAAAAATTCAGAAAATTCAGAAAATTGTGTGAAGGGATAAATCAAGCCTGAAAACAGGGACAGACCTCCAAAAGCAGGTACATCATATGCAGAGGTAAAGTAGCGCCTGAAACTGGGAACGTTCTTCAAAAACAGGGAAAGTTGAGAGACTTGTTTTCATATTTTATTGTTGCAGTTCTTTGGCCAGGCTCAAATTCATCTCTAAGTAATGGTTACTGTTTCAACAAGCTACTTCATAGAGAAGGATGACAGTTGAAGGGCTGGAACTTGAACGGAGTGATTCATCTGATTCTCCTCACATTATCCTTTCATCGGGGAAAAAAAATGTCAACTTGCTGTCCTTCCCAGTGATGTACTAACTTGAAGAAAATGGTGGTGCTGGTCATTTATGCATAGCAGCAAAAGAGCACTTGTCCTAATCTTCAAATTACAAATACACAAACACAAATATAGGGAAAGCTCTCTGCTTAGTGAGGAGTCTAACATTACTGTCTAAGTCCTAGTTCTGTTATGCTTAAGGACAGCACCGATAAGTGTCTTTATTGCTTACGTTTAATGCAGAATTTGAGGTCAGGGTCATCACATTCATTGTAGTCTGTCTTGTAAACTTGAGACAAAAACCCAACCTGCAGAGCTCTGTCCTGAAATCACTGACCAAAAGGGTTGCTTGCAACATTACGTCTTAGGACACATACCTTGGCCCATGATAACAGACTGGTTGAACAAGAAGCCATAGTACTTAAAGTGACAGCATTTGAGAGGTTTACAGGTCATCACCTTTAGATCAATATTTGAAGAGATGGCATGTGCCCAGTGACAGAAATAAATGGGCATTGCTCCTATATGCACTACTCAGTTCTGGGACATAGATTATAGGTCTGTAAAGGAAACAATGAGCTCCATTCATTGCCTGTTAAGATATGTAGCAAAGCTAAGCCCACATGGTCACATCCATGTATATTAATATAATTCGAAGGCAGCTAAGTCATAGCATCATCTATGTAGTATGATTTTTGGCTTTGGAGGAGCAGCACACAAATGCAGCAGTCTATGACTTTGAAGCCAAAGTCTATGAATGCAATGCACATGAGGTTGTAGCTGTATTGGCACAGTCCGTAAATGCACTCACTCACTCTGGTTTGTGTTTGCAGAATCACAGACCATGATTATACAACACATTGTTGATGTAAAGCCATGGTTTCTGTGTACACTGCAGTTTGTATTTTACAAAGCCACAGTGTGTGAGTGGATTGCAATTATGTGAGTGTGGTCTGTAAAATAGTAACATCTTTGACTGTATAGGTTATATGCGGTCATGCATCCACTTTCTGTTATTAGAGGTCTGTTTGCTGTAAAATCCGTCAATGAACTGGGTTGAAGTTCATAGGCTATATAACCACTGAACGAGTAACTGGTAAAAGAACTGCAGATTATACATTATAGCATCATCCTTCTGTTTGACAAGGATGAAGTTTGCGGGATAGCATTTCAGGGACTGTGTGACTTTCTGCTATTTCATTGTAACTTCAAAATCTATCACTAGGCTGCAGTCATCTGAATGTAAATTAAACTGACAGTGGCTTGTAGTTCGTGGACTACAGAACCACCAGTTCTCTGACTAGATTTGTGAGGTTGGGCAGCCTAGCCACAAGTCTCTATGTGAATAGCAGCTTGTAACATACACATATCAATGGACAGTGCATTACTCCTCTTAAACTCTCTAAAGGAATAACTGTTATAACAGGACCATAACTCCCACTTGTATAGCCACTTCCCTATCTTGGGACCTCTTTTACAGAAGATTAGAAAGTTGTTAAACAACTGTTTGATATAATGCTTTTAACTGACATAAATCTCAATCTTGCATTTCTATGACTAAACTATTTTAAAGTATTATGAACTGTTACTGCATACAAGATGGGAAGTATTGCACTTTGTTGGGGGTGGGGGTGCTGGGGGTGGTTGGAAAATGTCAGACTGGCAAATGGATTCAGCTGTTTGAAACAGCTGGAATTGGGAAATTGTTTCAGTATGAAGTAATAGAGGATGGTTGAGGGGCCCTCCTCAGTTGAACTGTTTGAGGGGGGTCCACACAGTGCAAAAAATATGCAAGAAGAACTTTAAAGGTATATTAGCCCTACTATGCTAAGGTAATGTACACTAAATCTTTTCTCTTTACCTCAGTCTGATACATGTGCACTTGTAGAGGCACACACTCGTATACCACAACCAGACACACCGCTTGTTTTGCTTTCTTTGTGTAAGGGTTTGAACTTTAGCTTCTCATACAACCCCAAAACAATGAATCATAATAAGTAAAAGAAGAATCATTCGAGGTGCAGGACTCTGCATAGTTTTCGTTTTTCCAGTGTTGTATAATTATGCATGACAGTTCTTAGTGTCACGTCTTGCTGGTGGCTTTGAGAAGGCACCCTTCAGAAGAATCTTAAAAATTAAGTAAAGCATTGCTGTTAGCATAGTGCATTATTGAAATGCACATAGTTAATACTTCTGAATATATTAGTAGCCTCCCATAGCACTAAAGTAATCCTCGTCAAAAGTCTGAATTTATGATCTTCAGAGCCATGTTAGGCAAAATGAAGTGATGTTAGCAGTTGTAGTTATGTTCCTTCAGGGAAATTCATCTATATTAATCTGTGCCAGTGTGATACAGTGTAATACCTGTCTGGGGTGGCAGATATCTAGCAAATTACACTTGATTGATCAGGTCTGATCCTGAGGAAGAAGCCTAAGGGAACAAATGCATGTGCCAACAGGAAGTAAATCCTACATGACTGATCCCTGGCAGGTATTCTAGCTACTATAGCTTTATAAAATATTCCATTTTTAAATCTTGGCTAGTACTGGTTGAGCTGTATTGAAGCGTGGAGTATGCACACAAGCCTATTAGTTGGGATAGGATAGCAATTTGTAGTGGGTGCCTCAAGACTACTATGTGTGACTTGTACAGAGTCAGCAGTTAACCTGCACAGAATGAACCCCAAAAGGAGTAGTACTTGTTTTGAAATGAAGACGTGTGTTTTTTCTCTAAGAATGTCTTTGTTACACAGATGGGTGCTGTTTCATTGTTCTATTTGTTAAGTAGTTCACTCCCTTACACTTCACTTAGTGTAAAATAGATGATGTTTCAACTAACTGATTTCAAGTCTCCTTTGCTAAGCTTGTCCATCACTATTTCATACATTAAATCACTGTTGTTACTGTTTGCTTTTGCACACTATCAGTGATGCACCATTTTGTTTTGTTTTGTTTTCTGTTTTTCCATAGGTGTGCAATCCCAGAGTTAGTGTATTTAATTAAGTAAGTGGGGTGTGGGTGCAGGAATTTCTGCACAACTAAAACATTTTTTTGTTGGTTTTGATTAAATGAATATTAGACTGGTTATTTCATCTGGTTGAAGCTTTACTAACTGAAACTTAGGGTAATAAGGGAAGCTGATTTAGCCTGTAGGTATTTATTTGCGTTGAAGACCACAGAATGAACTAAAAAAGTCAGCAAAGTAAAGTAGATTAGAGTCAGGATGTTTGTAATCAAAACACATGGTGACTCTGACATTATGCAGTATTAACCTTCCAGGTCATCTGAGCTTTGCAAGTCATTGACTGGTTAAACTGGATCATATATCTGACTGCATGGTGGCTGTTTGAGCCCGTGTGTGGATAGGCGTGCTGGGCGGAGTGGATGGTTGAGACCTGGCTGAGACCGAGTGTTGGATGGTGTCTGAGGGTGTTGTGCCGGATCCGAGTAAATTGTGAAAGTGGACTCTGGACTGTTGCTGGGCAGAGACAAGGTTGGTGTTGGAGTGAATGGTGGATTGAGATTGTGGAGGCTGTGATCATTGACCTGGATGAGGGCGGCTGGTGGAGACCCAATTGTCTGCTTGGCTGTGTACTGATCCACTGCTGATATCTGCTTTTTTTGGATCTGTGGAACTGGACTGTGATTTGCTGGTCTGGAGATGGAGCTTTGGTTGGCTGGGACTCTGTGTTGTGTGTGTATATTGTTTATGTCATGACGTGTTTGTGTATTTGTTCTAAAGGCCTGTGTTGTGTATCAATGAGCTTGAAGGAACGTAATTTTATTCAGCTGTGCACTTTATGGTTGTGCGGTCTAAATGACAATAGTTTTACTTTATTTTACTTTATCTCAAAAGTAACTATTAAACTAGACTGAGATATGTAGACAGAGAAACACAGGCTTATTTCTTTAAAACCTGTTTAACACACAGGTCATTTAGGTTCAAAGGTTCATAGGTTGATACTAGGCTATCTGCCCTAGGGCATATATAAGCCTAGCCAGAGTGTGTTTGGCTTTTTCCACCCTTTTAGATTAGTTGACTGTGCCTCTTTATAGTAGGTCACAGAAGATAGCCCTTTTAAGGTTAATTTACTGTGCCTCTGTCTAGTAGGGACACAGAAGAGATCCCAGGGGTAAACCTAGGATCTTCCATCCACTCGTCAAGATTTCTCTTGTAGAGGGTCATTGAGGGGCTCTGCCTAACATGGATTGGGATTTTGTTCCAGAGTGAGGGGAGCCTCTGGGATATGAATCTGTCCCTCCAGCATGTCCTATTTATTTCTGTGCTGAGATTTAAGTCCCTGGAGTGTGTAGCTCTAAGGGATTTGGATTTCCTGAGGTGGAGCATGTCCATTAATTCTGGTTTGGACATGGCTTTATACGTCAGACACAGATCGCCTCTGAGTAGGCAGTAAGCAACTGAGTAGAGCTGGAGTTTCTTTAGCCTAACTGAGTAGGGCATCTGTTTGAGTCCCTTGATCCTCTTGGTGAGGTACTTTTGGGGTCTTTCCAGTTGCTGCAGGTGTCGGGTAAGGTACATCCCAAATGAGGCATTGTATTCAATTATGGGCCTGATGAGTGATGAGTAGAGGGGCACAATGACCTCTCTTGATCTAGATGTGAACCCTTTCATGATAAGGTGGGCTATATAGAAGGTCTTTCTAACCACTTTGGCAACGTGATTGTCAAAGGAGAGATTGCTATCTACTTGGGTCCCCAAATCCCTAATTACTTCTTCCGTACTTAATGGATTACCACCTATGTGGTAATTTGTGGGCACTTTGTTTTTCCCAAAGGGGATGACTATGCACTTTTTGGCATTTAGCTTTAGACCATGGCTCTGGCACCAGTTATCTCTCTCTGTGAGACCCTTTTGGAGGATGCTTGTGTCAGTCGGCGAGTCGATTATGGCACCTAGTTTGCAGTCATCTGTGAACTTGGTCAGCCATAGTCCTCCCGTGTTAGCCTGTACCTCAGAGAAATATATACCGAACAAGAGAGGTCCCAGGACTGAGCCTTGTGGGATGCCACTTGTAACTGGTTTAGAGTCTGACATGGCACCTGCAATTCTGACCATGTGGGTTCTATCCCTGAGCCAGTTTGCAACCCATCTTGTGACATAGGGGTTGATATTTAAGCTGGTGAACTTATTTATGATGCCCGAGTGGGGTATTGTGTCGAAGGCTTTTGCGAGGTCCAGGTAGGCTGTGTGGACTACCTTCCCTTCATCTATGGCCTTG
Organism: Protopterus annectens; assembly: GCF_019279795.1. NCBI lineage: Eukaryota > Metazoa > Chordata > Ceratodontiformes > Protopteridae > Protopterus > Protopterus annectens. Next base: position 1,307,547,510 of record NC_056739.1, read on the forward strand.
GTGACTGTTTCAAAGAAGTCGACCAGGTTCAAGAGGCAAGATCTGCCCTTAACAAAGCCGAATTGGGTAGGATCCAGTGTTTGGCGGTTCCCAATGTCTTTGTTTATGAGTTCCATGATGATACGCTCCATAGCTTTGCAGACCAGGCTAGTCAGGCTTATAGGGCAATAGTTTCCGGGGTCCATTGTGGCACCACCTTTGTGGAGTGGACCACTGTTGCTGTACACCATTCCTTGGGTACATATCCTGTAGTAAGGCTGAGATTGAACAGTGACTTTATGTGAGTGTTCAGTTCTTCTTGGAGCTTGTGTAAGATGCAGCCCGGGACACCGTCCGGTCCCATTGATGCTGTGTTTTTTGCTTTGGAGAGGGCAGCTCTCACCTGTGCATATGTGATGTCAGGGAGGCTACACTCTGCTGGGATAGACATTTGCTCTTTTGGGGGGAAGGGGGGGAGAAGTTTGCACTGAACCTATCTGCCAGGATGTTGGCAATGTCTGTGGGTTCAGTGTATTTTTTGTCATTTTGCACTAACTCAGAGCATATCTGGTAGTTGCCATCCAGGTTCCTGACATAACTAAAGAAGGCCTTGTGATTATCTTTAGCATCTTGTGCAATTTTTCTTTTGAAGCTGGCCTTAGATAATTTTATGAGGGATCGTAGTTTCTTGCTAGTACTGATCAGAGATGCCTTCCCTTTTTGGGATTTTGCTCTGTCATGTAGTAGCTTCCTCCTTCTGTTGTATAGCTTATTTATGGCTGGGGTCCACCAGACAGGTCTCCTGCCTTTGGAGGAGTGAGTCTTGGTTTTATTTGGGATAGCATGATCCATGCATTTCTGTAGGTGTCCATAGAATGCGTTTTTAAAGGATTTTGTGGTTTGGAACATATTTTCCACTGGCCCGGGGGCTTTTCTATAATGGATGTGTAATGCGTAGGATGTATACACAGTTACAGAAGTAATAGTAGTTTGGTAATAGTAAAATTTTTATAGTACTAGTTTTAATGGACAAGGTACACTTGATTTAGCAATAAAACATGGGCAATGTCAACAACTTTTCTTTTGATGACCATTGCCTGACATATATAAAGCTAAGAAATTAATTGAAAGCCAAGCATTACAGAATGTAATGCAACACGGACTTGAATTTTTTAATAGTGTAAGCAAAGTGAAGACGTGAATCTCTTACTCTTACTGTAAAATTAAATGCTAACAGCAGTATTTATTTTTATTTTTTTTAAGTAATGAAAATTATAATATTTGTGTTTCTTGGCTTTCTACATTTAGTACTGCTAAAGGACAAAGACAGAAGCCAGGAAAGATTACTACATATTCTACAAACATTAAGTCTAATACAGTGTGTGCGTATTTTTAGCAATGTGCTGAGTTGCACTGTAATGCCCTTTACAAACTCATGGTCACCTGTATTCCAATAACAACATCTCATGATGTAGGAATTTGTTTGATTCTAAATCCATTTACTGTGCACTGGAATAAGCATGCTGCTGAGCACTTACTACCTGCACTACTATGAACAAAAATGATTAAGTTTGGGGGGATAATTTTGAATGCATCATAATGGTTAATATTCTCATAATACTATCCCTGGGATTCAGAAATATACCTTCTGAGATTGCATAAAGGCAACCGTAGAGATGCCAAGTTGAAGAATGTGGCCCAAAGATAATTATCAGTTATCTATCATTAATCTCATGGCAAAGCTGCAGTTACTTAAAATAATAGCTTGTGGTAATAATAGGCTTGGCAGTGAGAATGATTCCTGTACTGTGAGTAGACCTATTGCAAAGACAAGTGGCAAGCAAGTAGCATATGTGCCTAAGTCCTTTCATGTGTACTATGTTGTGATGAGAATGTCTGGAAGTCAGAATAAGTGGCTCCTAGCAATGTTTATTTATGGTATTACTGCTTTAAAAGAGGAGGAAATGGAAGTATTGAAAATAGGAGTGGGGACAGAGCAAGCAGAAGAACATACGCAAGGACACAGGAAAGTTAAGAGTGAGAGAGGGAGACATGATATACTTTTTTTTTTGAAAGACAGATGCCTATACTTTTTAAGAAGGGCAGATGGCGAAGAATGTAAGGGAAATGCATGAAATAGAAAGAGAGCTGAGGTTTGGAAGTTGGGGCACACAAGGAAACCTAAAACACAAAAACTAATCGTGGAAGTGCTGACTCAAAGGGCTGGGTTTGACAATGGAGTTATTCGCATTCAGGCAGAGGGAGGGAGGGAAACTGGTAATGGGTAAGAGTGAACAGCAGACAGAGGAGTGAAGTAATACACAAGGAAGGAGAACACCAGAATGGGGGATAAGGTGGGTATCCTACTTCTGTTACCATGCTGACTGGGCTAGATCCAGGACAAGGACAGTCACCACAATGACTGGCTTCCTTTATTGGCCTGCCTGATGTGATAGTGATGGCAGAGCCTGGCAGTGGTTTGACTTATGAACGTGCATAAAGGATCATTCCCAGGCAGCCAATGTGGGCATCAAGCTTGCAGTCCACCAGCTGCTCAATCCCCTCTGTAAACTCCCACTGTGTGATGAATTGTGGTCCCCTGGCAGTGCCATTGGAAGGAGCAGTAGTACTTTCCTTTGGTAAATCATCACAGAGGCCACTTTTGACTACACCAGGCAATCCCTTGCTGCACACAAAAGGAGGCAGCCTGGAATTGAATGGACAGGAGATGGCAGGGACCAGTAGCAGGTTGGAGACCTGTGTCATACCATGGGCACAGCCATGGCAGATGGTGCAGAAAATTATAACACAAATACATACAAGTGAAACAATAAGCAAATAAAAGAGAAAAAAGATGGCTAGCAAAAAGACAGAAGAGCCAAAAATTTATGTTCATATTATTACAGTTTCAGATGACCAGTCTGACTGCTACCTAGTTTTGTACGACGGAGACTACATATGCTGCTATGTCAGCTCAGATAGCTCTGCCTAGGCACGTAAAATCTCTTGTAGAAGGATATGGAGACAAGTGTGCAATGTCACTGCCCCCTTATGCAGAACTAGGTGGGGTGGAGGCTATACAAGTATGATAGGGATGTTGGACATAATTCATGATGAAGGGGTACTGACCTTGTCAACATGCTGGAAGGGACATTTTCAAACACATGTCATATGTCCTTAGTAGTAATACCGATGGAACCCAACATTCTTTGAAGGCATGATGTTGTACCACAGATAGAGAAGCAATCATGTCCGTCAAACACAACTGTCAGCAAGTGCTTTTCAAAGATTGTAATTTAATGTGCTTCACAGCAGTGCATTTAACATGGCTGTAGAAAAGAAAACACGAGGGTATGTCAGGGAAAGGTATCACTGACCGGAGTTTATGGTGGAGTGATACATGGGCAGTATACCGCCAAGGTCTCCGCCCCACCACCCACCACAAGGACACAAATCTATTTCCCCCTGACAGCTCCCTCCAGCATGGCTCATCCAGTGCCTCCTCCCATGGACCCCACCTGAGTCACCCATTGACACACACCATAACCCCCACTCCCCACCCACCCTCACACCCACTCCACATGTCTTACGTTCCCCAACCCAAGAGTCAAGTACACCTGTACTACGTTAGTGTACACATTCCATGGCAACCATCCAGCATGTCACATTTCCTGAAGCAGTGGTTGTGCAGTGCAGGAGGACAGAGCTTGTCATGTCTCTACAAATGAGTACTGCATGTCTGTCATTAAAATGTAGATTATTTTATGTTTATGTGCAAAACAGTATATATTTACAGAAGCTTTTTAATGGGCAAACAAATGTGACAAAGCTGTTTTGGTGATATCTATACAAAATATGGCAATAGTCACATCTATGTCGCAATACTGTACCAGAGTATTAATAGGACATTAATTCATGCTCACCCTTACACCTGGAGATCTGCTGCGTTCTCCTCAGGTACATGTTGGCATTCTAAAGTATTTCTTCCTGAGAAGAAAAACAGGAGCAACAAATACACCACAGATCAATTCAATCTCCAGTAAGGGCCCATTACCTGTAAGGGACATAAAAGTGCAGTGATCATTCCTGCATACTTTCAGTACATCTCAGGAGCCCTCTCTCTGAACTCTTCTTCCCAGTGGCTCAGAAGGTCAGGATGACACCTCCTCTTGTCAATGAAGTGGTGCAGGCACTGCTGACTCGAGCAGGGTATGCCAGTTGCGTTAGTCTCTGTCTTGGCAAGACTGTGCAGGAATCCACTTCATACTGGGGACCCTCTTTAGAGTACCCTGTCAGATGCTGCCATTGCCCCCTAAACAGAAGGCAAAGAAGGATTTTTCTTTCATTATAGCACTGCCTAAGAGTCATGCCCTTGGAAGCCATGCACTTTCCCCAGGTCTCAATCCAGAGAACTATGGTAGTCCTCTCGCAGTATGCATGTTAAAGTTATCAACAGATGACATGCAACATTGGGAGCTATGTAGCATGACCAGTCACAATGCCACCATGCAAAAATTCATGGAGTGGCATTATGGTGTTAGGGTGTTTGTAATGGTATGAAAACATTGTACAGTAAGTTACAGTGCCTGCATTTGTTAAAAGTTTATTTCTTTAGTGCTTCTGCAAGCCATACAACTATAATATATTTATCCACATCACCCATGGAGTCATTGGCCCACCCACACTTGCATTTCTAAGGTACCCATGTGAATTCACAATGCTGTTCAAGCCTCATAGAGCAGCATTGGTTAACTGTGTGATGAATTAAATGTGCAGTTGAGGAATATTCAATTGACTGAGGCTTATTAGTATAAGTGCTAAACTAGCCTTGAAATAGGCTGAAAGAAGCTGCACCTACTATAGACCTCATTATGCTATGGAAGATTGCCACAAAGCAAATTGTAGAGCACTGCTTCACTTTGATTATATTGATTGCTACCAGTAAATCACTTTTAAAAAGAGGAAAGTGAAAGGGAATGATACTTATTTCATTTTGTGCGATACTACCAGTGCTGTACTTAGGTCTGGTTAGATGACAGCAATGACAGTGTGATAATGTACTGGGTTATACTGCTGAGTGTAAATGACAGCTATGGTTCCACTGTTTGGAGTTTATTTACAGGATACGGTCTACTGCCATGGCAGAATAGGTGGAGGGTATGTGATGTGGTGAGACTGTACAACAAAAGTTTTAAATGTTGTGTCCTTGTGTCCTTGTATGCTCTGCAGGTGCATTATTCCTGCCTGCAGACCCAGGAATGAGAGTCTCACTCAATGTCTGTTGATATGCAAGTGTTAGGAGGTGATTTGCTGACTGATTATTACAGCCATAGTTGTGACAGTAATGTTATTGTGACCTGTGTGCAGGGGTTACGTGTGTCACGTTTTCATTATGTGGCGGGAGTCCTATAACTTTTACTTTTTCCAATGCTGGGATTACTGACAAAGTTGCTGTGAGCATAGTAATGTGGGTTATACTTTCTTAGAAAGGGCCCCCAGCTACTACAGTACAAAGACATGCAATGAATGGACTTCTATTTAACAGCCCTCCAGGGTGGTATTGTTTCCTTGACTCTCTGTTGTGTCTGTGCATCCTTAACACTTTTCCCCACAATTCCATGTTTTGCAGATGTATGGAAGGGTCTACAGTAGTACTAAGTTGTTGGAGATGGGGAGATTACAGTACCAGTCTGTCATCTTGTGGATCATCAGTGACCACACTTGACTGGCCACAGACAGGAATTAGTGTAGGGGATGTGCAGTCCATGGCCACTGTAACAGTCTGGGTCATCATCTTCGTGTATCTGTGTCAGAGTTATATATCTGGCCTGTGCTGCTTCCCTTGGTTATGTGGGGAGCTACACACGCAACCACATAGGGGAATAGTCAGAGGTGATATCTTGTGGGATGTTTTGTTGTGAGCTCATGTCTACTGTGGGGCACACACACATATATTCTCCTGTGCCCTATAAAAGGTGACTGAAATATGGACTCTGATAGAAAGAATTACACAGAAGCAGCGCATGTCACTGATATGGAGGTTGCTAAACACTGGTAACCATGTCTTTTGCTGGGCTTGTGCCATCTCCACAGTCAGGTGCTCTACCAAGATGCCAGTTAAAAACCATTGTAGTCCTCCAAAGAGTACATGGAGCCACTATGCTTGACTATGTGGTTTGTGCAAACACAGATACTTGGTGCTGTCCCACATACACCCATATACAACAGTTGCCAGCTCTGGCTGATTACTGGTGTAGCTGCATTGGGGTATGTTGTATGTGACCTTACATCTCCCATGCATATTTCTTTGCATTTTAACGTTGTCATGTCTGAAGATGGGAAACATTGCTCATTTTCCCTTTCTGAGCATGACATCCTGCTACAGGTCTTCCAACAGCATGGTCAGTGGCTGCTCTTTCATGAAAGAGCTAACTGGGCCATCTGTGTGCATGTCTGTCTGTCTGTCTGGTGTTATAGATGATGTCAGTGCTGTCACTTGCAAAAATTGGAATTACAATCAAGTCAATGGAAGAGTCACTGTCATGACTGCTATAGTGTGCACTAGGGCAGCCTGCCTGGCATAAAAGAGGAGGACCACTGGGGGGCCATTGATAGAAATGAAAGTTATGTACTTACCATAATGATAGATCCTTGTTGTCCCTCTCTGTATCAATTGACAAGTAGGTTATCTGCTTCAAGATGGATACGAGACAGCAAAAACTTTCGCACTTTCTCCGGATCTCAAGCTGTCCCTCTGACATAATTGTTAGAGCTCAAAGTACACTCAAATTAATCTTGCATCTATAAGCAGACAACAAATCCCTAAACCAAAAAACTAACAAATAATTGTGACTTGAATGGCTTAAGGTTAGGTCTGTCAAGCTCCTCTGGGACAGAGGAACAGGAAAATTGACAATATGGAAGGGAGAAGAATGGAGGGTTGCTTAAAAAGATGGAAAGGGTCAGCAGTGATCTATTTTTATGGTAAGTATGAACTTTCATATCCTTTGTTGTTCCCTCCCATCTGTCTCAACATATGGGACAGAGTCCACAACTACCACAGTGTCCATGGGGGCCACATGGCAGAATCTCCTCGAGAATACTGAAACCAAAGTCTGCTGTTGATCTGGAGAAGAATCCACAGATCCAGCTTGTAATAGGTTCATAAGTTCATAGGTAGGTACTAGGATATTGGCCCTAGGGCCTATATAAGCCTAGCCAAAAAGGTACCCTGGCTTTCACCACCCAAGAAAGTTATTTTCCTGTGCATCTGTCAAGCAGATCCACAGACGTGATCCCCAGGGTGAATTTCCTATTTCCCATCCAATCATCAAGATTTTTCTTGAAGAGTGCTAATGAGGAGCTGTGTTTGGCATAGATAGGTAGTCTGTTCCAGAGTATGGGAAGTCTCTGGGACAGGAATCTATCCCTCCAGCATGTTCTGTTTATTGTGGTGACAAGGTTTAGGTCCCTATAGCGTGTAGCTCGGAGGGATTGGGATTTCAAGTGGAGCATGTCCAACAGCTCTGGGTTTGATATAGCTTTGTATGTTAGGCAGAGATCACCTCTGAGTAGGCAATATGCGATGGAGTAAAGCTGGAGTTTTTTGAGACGGTCTGCGTAGGGCATCTGTTTGAGGCCAGTAATCCTCTTTGTGAGGTATTTCTGTGGCCTTTCCAGTTGTTGTAAATGTCTTATGAGGTACATACCAAAAGGGGCGTTGTACTCTATAATGGGTCTAATGAGTGATGAGTAGAGGGGAACAATGACCTCTTTTTTTCTGGATGAGAAACCTTTTGTGATGAGGTGTGCCTCGTAGAAGGATTTCCTGACCACTGTGGTGATGTGATTATCAAAGGAGAGACTACTGTCCACCTGTGTCCCAAGGTCTCTTATCACATTTTCAGTGTTAAGTAGACTACCGCCTATGTGGTAGTTCATGGGTGCAGAGTTTTTACCAAAGGGGATGACATTGCACTTTTTGGCATTGAGCTTGAGGCCATGGCTTTGACACCAGGCATCTGCCTCAGTGAGGCCCTTTTGTAGGATGTCCACATCGTTAGGAGTTTCAATTATGGCTCCTAGTTTGCAATCATCTGTGAACTTAGTTAGCCAAAGACCTTCTGTGTTAGCCTGTACTTCAGAGAAGTAGATACCAAACAGGAGAGGACCCAGGACTGAACCCTGTGGTACTCCACTTGTCAGTGGTCTGAAGTCGGATTTGGAGTCTGCTTCTTTCACAGTGTGGGTTCTGTCAGTAAGCCAGTTGGCAACCCATCTTGTGACATAGGGATTTATACCTAGTTTAGTGTGTTTATCTATAATTCCATAGTGGGGGATGGTGTTGAAAGCCTTGGCGAGATCTAGATAGACTGTGTGAACCACCTTACTCTCATCTATGGCTTTGGTGGCTACTTCAAAGAAGTCTGTCTGGTTTAGGAGACATGATCTGCCTTTTACAAACCCGAACTGTGTGGGGTCCAGAGTTTGGAGATTACCAGTTTCTTTGTTTATGAGTTCCATGATGATACGTTCCATGGCCTTGCAGACCAGGCTTGTCAGGCTAATGGGGCAGTAGTTCCCGGGGTCTGTCATGGCTCCCCCTTTGTGGAGTGGGATAACCGTCACAGTTCGCCATTCAATGGGCACAATAGCCTGAGGTGAGGCTATGATTGAACATGGTACTTAGGTGGGGTGCCAGTTCTTTCTGTAGTTCATGTAGAATGCAGCCTGGGATGTTGTCAGGTCCAATGGATGCTGTGTTCTTGGCTGTGGAGAGTGTGGTTTTTACCTGTGCAGCCGTGATTACAGGAACTTTGCATTCTTCCGGTATAGAGATGGGCCCTTTAGGGGGTGAGAGGGGAGTAAAGTTAGCACTGAACCTGTCTGCCAGGATGTTGGCAATATCAGTTGGTTCTGTATATTTAGTACCATTGTGCTGTAACTCAGAGCAGATCTGAGTGTTGCCATTGAGATTCTTGACATAGCTATAGAATGCTTTGTGGTTGTCTTTAGAATCAGTGGCAATTTTGTTTTCTTAACTAATGTTTGACAAAAGTGTGTACTTCAAATCTTGTAACCACTACACGCATCATTCACTGGTGAGTTTTTAGAAAAGGCAGCAGAAGTAGAAACAGCTTTAGTGAAATGTGCTTTTGTTTTAACTGTAATCAAAAAGACGTTTGAATTCTAATCAAAGGAGATGCAACCTGACAATCATCTGGACCATGTAGCTTTAGAAGTTTTTGAGCCCGGTTTAGGTATGGAAAAGGATATCAACAGCTGGCCATCTTTATGTGAACATTTTGTATAATGCAAATAAAATCTTAGTTTACAGTGGACAGCCAAAAAGTGCAGAATGCATTCACCTTTGTTAGTGTAATTGGAAAAAAAATACAGCAACTTTAGGCACAGTGGTGGAGTTAGGTCTCAAGGTGACTGTCCTTATGAAAAATCAAATAAAGATGCTTGCAAGATAAGGCCTATAATTTTGAGGGATTCATCTAATAGAAGTTATAGCTGCAAGGAATTATGTTTTCCATGAAGGATATTTCAAACTGGCAATGGAAGGTGGTTCAAGGGGTGCTTGCATGATGGCCTGCAACATCAGAAGAAGGTCCCAGGGAAGATATGGATCTTTAATTGGTGGCTTCACTGGAAAGGTGCCTGTGAGGAATGCTTTTGACATCTTTAAAGGTGCAATAGAGGAAGAAATTTGTACCAGTGTTGCTGCTCCGTAATTGTAGAATAACTTGAATCAAAACATAAAAGTCAGCCAAAATTTCCAGAACAGATTAAAGGGATGCCAAAAAAGGATCCAGCCCTTTATCCATGGCTCGCATCAAAAAGTTTTTCCCATTTGCTTTTGTAGATTTTCTTAGTGGACAGTTTCTGAGAAGCAGACAAAATTTGCGCCATTCTAGAAAGGAGGTGGGATCATTATCCATCATTGTCATGGGAGAAACAAAGTTGTTAGTTTGAGGGATTTGATGTCTGGATGAGATTTAATGGCTGGGCGAGACAGGAGATCCATTTTGAGGTGCCAGACACAAGGTGGTCTTGAAAGATCAGGCCACAGGTGAAGGCTGTTGTTGCTGTTCATGGCAGAAAGGTACAATGAGAATTGCAGTTGCCTTTCACATGGAAGCTTTCCAAAGAAGTTTGGTTATTAGAGGCACTGGAAGAAAGGTATCTAGCAGACCAGGTGACCAGTTGTGGACTAGAAAAACTCTTGGTGACTCTATCTGCTGAAGGATAAGGGCAAAGTAGCTTCTGCCCTTCATGTTTATTGGAGACACAAACATGCGGCATGCAAAGTTGACTGCAGCAACTGAAAATATCTGTTGCTGCCATGCAGTTGAGAGACTGCTAATAAGGTGTGAGACTGCACCTTCTCAGCCTTTCTACTAAAATATTGGTTCAGCCAGGCATTTGCATTGCTGTTAGAAAGTTCTGTGAAGACATAGCACATTGCCCTACCCTTATGGCCTCCTGACACAGCAGGCAAGAATGGGTTCTTCCTTGTTTGTTGATGTACCAGGCTACAAATCTGTTGTCTGACTGGAATAAAGATTACATCCCCAAGGAAGATTGCCCTGAAGTGCTTGTAACATTAAGGGGAGAATCTTCATCTCCATGAACATGGATATGAAGATGGGCCTCTGTAGACTTCCATGTTCCTTGTTTCATTCTCTCCTCAAAATGCCCCTTCTCGCCAATGGGAAGGCACCCAAGGTAACTGAGACTATTTGAAGAAAAAAGACAAATAGGCATTCTTGATGTACCAGAAGAGAGCTCATCCAATCAGATATGTGACAGCCACACACGGCAGATAATCTGAGTAATGAAGAGGGTAGGTTAATAGCAACCATTGTACTGGCAGTGTCCATTGGATAACTCTCATAAAGGACCTTGTGTGCAGAACCAGGCAAATGAGAAACTGTCAAAGAGCCCAACAAATGAAGGATCAGAGATGCTAGTGGATTGTGAAAACTAAGAACCTCTAGAGTTTGCATGTGAAAGGAAATCAGCCTTGATTGTGATAACTTGGTGATATGAGACATGCTATCTAAACTGCATCCTATGAAATCCAGATTTTGAAATGGTGTCAAACAACTTTGTGTAATTTATGGAAATACCCAAGGATTGATACAAGTGGAGTAAATAATGTCTTGCGTGGCTTAAGAAATATTTTTGTGCTTGCAGTGAGGAGCCAGTCATTGTGGTATGGAAATCCAAAATCCGTGCAGCTGGAGATGAGTTGTGATGACTGCCATGAATTTGCTGAACACATAGAAGATCTGTGATAAGACCAAAGGGCAGTGTTCAGAAATGCTAATGCCTGGCACCCAGCTGGAAGTGCGAATATCTTCAGGGCTGCCTTGTAATCTTTACGTGGTAGTAAGCATCCTGAAGACTTATTAAGTGCATCCAGTCCCCCTTCCTGAATAGAGGAAGGATGTATTCCACCATGACCCTTTGTACTCTGGTCTGTCTCACATTTTGAAGCTACCTAGGTCTAGAATGGGCCTGAGGTCCTTGCTCCTCTTTGGAACCGAAATGAAACTTGAGTAGACTCCTGATCCTTTGTGGCCTAGTGGAACCTCCTGAATGACTCTCTTTTTCTAGCACGTTGGCAATTTATTCAGCTGCAGCTCTTCTTTAATGGGTTGAAACTTCTGGAAGGGTTTTGTTACATGACTTGGATGCGGACAGGAAGGAATATTGTAGCTCCTCCACCCAAGAGTTTGGCATGATGGCCATCCAGTTTTAAAAGAGAAGGGATAAGCATTCCCCAATTGTTTCTACAGGCGTGCAGGTGGGCAAAATCTCAGGAACATTGAAAGGGTCTGTCAAAGCAGAGACCTCTCAATGTCTTTTTGCATGACTTGGAAAAGTGTGGAAAACCACAAATTGTGAGTGACAAGATATCATCAAAAAGAAAACAGAATTACTTCAATTCTGCTTAAATATTTAGGTTGCAGTTTTAGAGTGACCTGTGTGGTTATACTTTTTTTGTACTTTTCTGTTTTTTTTCTCCATGTGTTATCCAAAAAAGTTTTCTGTTTGCATTTTTTACTTTGTTCTGGGCTTTAGTCTTGTAGCGTAACTTGCAGTTGTGGGAATATTGCGTTTTTACATTATACTGCACTTCTATTTCTACAAGCAGAATTACCTGTAGAAGCTAGCCATCTGTATTTTAAACCCTGCTAGACCTTAGGATTGTAGTTTCATTCACAGTTTTGGCAGAAGTGTACTATGGCCAGATTTGAGCCTTATTTAGTCATTTATTACTGCATTTTTTCGTAAACAGTATGGCAGTAAGTTTCTAGATAGTCTGCTGCCTTAAACTGTAGTAGAATTTCAATAGCGAGATTTTTTTTTCTGCTTCAGAATTTGTGCTTCATTGCTTTTGCAGTCTCGCTCCTACAGTTTTATATTCTGCTTATCATTTTGCTTGCTTAAACTTGCATTCTAATGTTTTCAGTTCCCTTTTTCTGTCTTCCCCATCCCCCACGTAGACATTAAGCTAAAGTTTCTGAAAGACCTTCAGTAATGGCTTTATTTGATTGGCTCCAATTCTAGATAGTCTGCTGCTTCTTTGTTTTATTTGCTGAACCCTCCTACCCTTTTCTTGTGGTGATTTGATAAGGCTGTGTCTTTGGCCTCCGCCACTTATGGTAATCTGATTTCCAAAGTCTATCTCAACCCCCCTCTTTCATTGCTGCTGTCTGTTGTGAGCTAGTAAGTACTTTTCCTACTCACCGTTTTCCATATATCCATAATACTGAGTTTCCACCCTGCAGACCAGTGTTTCTATTTAGTAAACCTCTTTACTACATATTGTCTCCTGCTCATTTTTCCAGAGCTCAGCAAAGCTTGGCTTCCTAGCATGTGTTCCAGAAGTGCTTTACTTCTGTCCTGTCCCATCCAGTCAAAACTGAGAACTTTTGATTGCTAAATCACACTAGATTAAGTTATTTTGAGTGATTGCTCCTGTTTCCTGCTTTTATTTGTACATTTCAGTGTATTTTCATTGTAAGGGGATCCAATATTTGTTTGCTTGGGAGAACATGGTTAACTGACAGTGTTGGCTTCCCAAGGATGGTCTGCACCTGCCCCCTCTTGTTTTTTGAATGATGGTTAAAACTTTATCCATCCCCATTGTGCCTTTTTTAGGCAATGCTAAATTGACACACTTACCGACATAGCAAAATCAACTCAACTGATCCTGAAGGTGTTACTGCTCAGTCCCAGAAGCCTAAATAAAAAAATACACCCCCTGCAAGCCCTCCTCATACTTGAGAATATAGATTTCAGTGTAGTTACTGAGACATGGTTTAAAGAGCCAAGAGAGTACCTACCCTGGCAGTCCCAAGTCTCCCACACTTTTAGACTAGCAAGTGTACAGACAAAGGCTAAAGGTGGGGAGTTGGGGGTCTCAATATACATCAATAATAAGCATACCATAGGTTGGTCAAACAGGATAACATGCTGGAGAGCACCCATGTGCAGATTGCCGTACACAAACTCCTGTACCATATACTAGCCAGCTGCAGGTCATCCTCCATGTCCCAAGAAGCTCATAATGTATACTTGGACTTACTGGAACATTTGTCATCCAACCAAACAACCTACACATGGAAGACTTCAATTACCTCTCTGTAGACTGGGAATCCTACACGTCCTTAAATCTAGAGGCACCATGATTCCTGGACTTTGTAAATACAAACACCTTTGACCAAACAGTGAATCTGTCCACTAGAGGCTCTAACATGCTCAACCTCATACTCACTGATATGAGAGAACAAAGTACCACCCCAATGTCTCCTACTTCCTGGTAAGGTCCAAACATAAAGTTGTCTCCTTCAAGATCAAAATCAGCTCTGTAGTCCCAGTAAAACCAATAACAGTTAAAAGGTAATTTGCCTTTGAATATTTCCTATTAAGTGGTGGTTGTCAAAATTTAGTCCCCTCCAATCCCCGAGAACACTGTAGCCTATGATTAATTGCTCTCAGAAACTCTGTACGACCATGTCAATGGCTATATAAAGGCTGCTATACCTACCAGAAGTAAGTCCAGAACTAGCCCCAGAAACAATTGTTGAGCCCACTTCCACAAAGTAACCGATCACCAATGGAGTCCTCAGGGCTCAGTGCTTGGCCCATTCATCTATTTCTCTGATGTCAAAGTCAATATCAAAGACCTCTGACTAACTAAGTACACAGATGAATGCAAACTGAGAGCAGTCATTTAATTCCCCCCCCCCCCAAGATTATTTAGGTAGTAATCTACCTTTCTGGGAGGTGTAATACAGTCAAACGTTTGTTGCCAAAGCCATGGCTTAAAACTCAATACCAAGAAATTAATTATAGTACCTTTTGAGAAATTGTCCACCCCGGGTAAATTTGTCATCAGTAAAACAGCTCTAAAAGTTGATTCACTTGTCAGAGATCTGGAAACTCATGTATATAATAACCTCGCCTTCGGCCAACATGTGTCCAAGGTAGCAAAGAAATCCTTCTATGTTGCGCAATTTATAAGTACAGACATGACATCTAGGTCAAGACAGGTCATCGTACAACTGTACTTGGCCCTCATCAGACCCATAGAGTATATTACCTCCTTTGGTACATACCTAACCAGATACATGCAGCACCTGGAAAACCCATATAGGTTCCTTACAAAATGAATACATGGAGTAAACAGAACGTCCTGTGCTGATCACCTCAAAGCCCTGTCTCTTTACTCAGTATCATAGAGACTTCTAAGAGGTGATCATTGCTTGGCATACAAAGCATCCCTGGACCTTGTTTTGATGAACCTTTCACACATCCATAAAACAAACAGCATCGGAACTGCTAGATTAAAAGACCTAAATTTTGCTGGCAGCATAAACAGGACATGTTGAAGAGGCAGATCTGTTTCTCAGAGAATTCCCATTCCCTGGAACATGCGCCCCATCCATGTGAAGCAGATCCTCCCTAATCCTATTTAAGTGCAACTTAGGCCAATGGATGGGAAATCAGAAATTCACCCGTGGTCTGGCACCTGTTGACAGAGGCAGTCAGGAAATCACACACACCATATAAATGACATTTGTGGGTCACATTTGGGTTGCATGGCTAGATTTATAAGGGCCCTAGTAGTCTTTAGCCTAGCATACACCTTTGAAACTATGAACCCTGCCCCTGGGGTAACATCTATAAGAATTTCCCCCTTTACTGGGGGGGGGGGGGGCTGTCAGAAGATGAGTCAAAGGCTGACTGTTTTTTTTTTCTTAACCAGAAACATTTTCCTCTCTCTTGAGAATAGAATTGCTGCAGGTTATAGAAACAAACTCTGATGGCAAACAGCATTTTCCTTTATGGATACATTGTCTCTCATAGGTGCATTCAATAAGGGCACCTTAAAGTTGTCTGAAAAGTTACACAACCTCAGCTAAGTATGGCGAGGAATAGTGATACCATTTCCTACTGTTCTAGATACCTCATTAGCTGCTTTAGAATTTAGCCTCTTGGTTACATTAGTAATGGATAACATAAGTCACCGGTTGAGGTTCTGTGGCCTTCCTTGTATCTGTAATTTGAGAAATCCTGAGGGAATTCAATACTACTTTGGCTAGCTCTCTCAGGAGTTTCATGATATGAAAAATACAGTTCAATGTCTGGGGGGGAAAAGTCTCTGAGACATAGAACTGCTTCCTAGAAGAATCCATCACTCTGGATTCCCTGTTAGGTGGATGTACAGTAGAACTCTCTTCAGATAATTCCTTCTTAGTCCCTGATGCAGTCACAAGAGAATATATAAGAGGTCCTTTACTTCAGTATGGGTGATCCTTGGGAGCGATAAGCACCTTATCTGTCTTATGGATGACCGGTTCCACCATGTCAGGCTCTCACCTAGCTCTCTATGAGACCACATTGGTCAGCACAGGGACATTCATTGTCAGTACATACATATCCTGTGAGTGCCCTTGGCCTGTCCAACAGACCCCAGCATATTGCTACATCATCTGCTGGAGCTGTGCATCAGCTAATATACACCTACACATCTGCACTGCCCACCACCAGATAATTTACATGACACTGGAGACATCATCCCCTGGCCAGTTTACCTAGCTCTCCCCAGTCATGTATTCATGCCACAATAACAGAGTTAGCCCTCATTCACCCCCTCTCTCCCTCCATACAGACACACACATTCACTCTCTGACCTTTATTTACATTTTTCACTGTGGTGCTCCCCAGCTGTGCATATGACATCTGTGCCCTGCCCTCAGTACTCTGCCAGCTGTGTAGCCTTTGTTTGTTGGACAGAGCGGGCTGCCTATGCAGAGCGTAGCTCAGCTTGAGTGTAGATTGCATGCATCATTTTTGATGTTTTATATACTATCTGTTCTGGCTTATAATTATGAATGAGACACTGCCTCTTTACTGCACTCACCTCTATCTTGCATACTTTTCCTTTGCAGACAGGTCCACCACATGCTCCTTATCATCCACCTCCACCACTTGTGACTCTGGGATTTGCTCCTCCTAAATGCCCTTGCCCTTCTGTAACTGTTTTATGTACCAACATTTTGTGTTACACTGCAAACACTGCAAAAACTTATTCCAAAGCTGCAGGAACATGTTTCAGGGTCATACTGCAGGTGCTTCTCTCCTCTGTGACATGTGGAAATTAGACATTAGAATTCAATGTAATAACATGATTGAAAACATTAAGAGCTGATATAATTCCTTAGCAAAGCCCACTAAGTATTCTCTTCCATAGAGAAAGTAACAGGAAAAGCTGTATGGTTGACTTTTTGTTTTCTTTTCCTTGGGGAGCACCCTGGGAAAAGAACAACTCAAGGTATGGGCACTTTTCTAGGAATCAGGTTCTTTATCCCAGCTGTGCAATAAAACATAATCTGTTCCCTCCACTGAGACTAGCAAGAGTGGTTCTCTCTTGCCTGGCAAGCACAACCCAACAACCGAAAAGTACACCTCTAACTCTCGGTCCATAACGTCTTCCTGAGGAGCTGTACCAGCAGAACCAAAAGTCAGTGATAAGCAGTCCAAGGAACCAGGTTTGATCACAGCAGAGGCTGCATGAATGA
Source organism: Protopterus annectens (assembly GCF_019279795.1). Taxonomy (NCBI): domain Eukaryota; kingdom Metazoa; phylum Chordata; order Ceratodontiformes; family Protopteridae; genus Protopterus; species Protopterus annectens. The sequence continues at coordinate 1,307,564,594 of NC_056739.1, forward strand.
GGAAACTGACCTGACACCTTAAGACTCTTGAGAAATTTTCTTCCTCTTGCGGATGGGATGGGAAAGAAAGAATTGAAGATCCAGCCAATTGCTCCATGGATGATCGGAAAAGGAGCCCGATAAGCAGGTATCAGAGCATGTGTGAGTCAGTAAACATCCTTTTAAGAATTCTAGTGACAACACCCAAAGACACAATTTCCAGTCCCTATGACTGTTGTTTGGAAAAAAGGTTATGCAGAAATTAACACATGAAATGAGTTCATAAAAACTAAATATCCTGGCCTGAAATATAGTAATGTAAGGAAAAAAACTATTTTTTTTTATTCAGAAAAATGATGAAGTGAAAGGTTTTACCCATGGGATACTTATCTGTCCAGCCTTGAAAGAGCTCTATCCGACCAACAGTTCCAGAAGGCCTGCAAGAAAAGTGCACTTCACCGTCAAGAAATTTCTGAAGTTTTGGCACCATAACCACTGTTTTTTGCAGCTGTACTTTAACCCCACAGCAGTAGAGTATAGGAAAAGTTCCCTGAAGCTTTGAATATTGTCTAGTGCTTATATCCTTGGCAGGATGTAACCCAAATTAGCTTTGGCTACTCCAACACTGATCTAATGTTGAACAATTCAAAATGCACACAGGCCAGTACCAGTTCCTTTAAATAAAATGGACCTAAGTCATGAAGGACTAAATAAATCACAATTAAACTTCTATATATAATGCAAGAATGAATAGGCAGTTAGTATAATTGCTTAAGAACTGGTATGATATGTTAATGTCTAGGCACTCCAATTAATAATCAGGCAGCAAAATTTTCCATTAGCTGAAGTAGATAAAACTTCAGTATGTGGAAGCCCTAAATGAATCTATCTCTCTCTCTTCCTCTTTCTCTCTCTTCTAACCTTCATACTATTCTACATTACATACCTCTCTCTCCTGTAGTTCCACATGTTTTCTATCCTCAACCTGCAGTCTCATCTCAAATCTAATTCTACCTATATAACATCCTTATTATGTATAGCCCTTTCGTCTAACCCCTTTTTTCCACTGCCTCTTTTTTCCAACCTTCCTCCCTCTCTCCTATTCTTGATTCTTAACCCCCATCCATATTACCTCCACTCATCTCCACAGTTTACTTTCTATACTATGCTCTGTAAAGCCTTAATGCTGAACTACTGTTTAATCTTGACTGTAATGTAAATACTGTAAATATTTTTTGCTTACTCTAGTGTTAGAATGTGATGCGTAATCTGTACACTAAACTGCTACTTTTTGTACTTTAATGGAGCTTTTCTCACCGGGTCACTGCTGAAAAAGGGCTTTCTGCCCAGTCAGACTAACCCGGTCAACAAATGTAAAATAAATAAAATAAAAAATAAAATAAATAAAGACATTACAGTAGTGCAGGTGTGACAAGGCCAGTGCATGTACTAGCATGGGCAAATCCACAGGCAAATGATAACAAGAAGACTTAACTGCGGCTGAAATCTGGTCCTTAAAATAAACCTGGCCATCGATTACCACACTAGGATTATGTACCTCTGAAACAAATTCTGCACTGTTACTACTATAAATAGTAAGGAAGACAGAACTCTGACTGAGAAATCGTGCACAGTGGTGGTTTTGAGGCGATTGGTTATAGTCTCTTTCTGAATAGATCCCATGTCCAAAGTAAGTTTGTAGAGAAGGGATGAAGAAATACGATTCTGTCTTCAGCATAAGAATGACACTTCAGCCCTCTACTTCGAATAACATCTCCAAGAGGCAAAATGTAAGTGGAGAACAATAATGGACCTAAAATAGAACCTTGCAGCGCTACCAGTGAGTAGGGAAAAGAAGAATGAATTCCCAACACAACCCACTGAGTTTAACGAGTAAGTTAAGAAGTGAACCAGTGGTATACTGTGTCCATAGTGGTTCACTGTGTCAAATGCTGAAAGTCTTAAAGAACCAAAAGAGAATAGCACATAACACCTCTCACCACAAGGAGGTTTATTAACTACTCTTTGAAAGGCAGTCTCAGTACTTTGTATAGATCTAAAACCAGACTGGAAAGGATCGTAAATGTGCATTCCGTTTGAGCTAATGATCTAGACATGTCATCATCCCTACTAACAGATCACTTTTTTGTTAGCATCCTATCCTAATAAAAATCTGATGGATACAGTTTCCAGTCATAAATTCCAGCTTAAAAAATAAACACACACACACACACACACACACACACACACACACACACACACACACACGTATCCAGGGTATTTCGTTGAATTCCCTTTTTGCTGAATGACAAATAATGAAATCCATAGGTGTGAAAGATGTTTAAGTTGAATGATCATTTCACTAAAGGTCCATTTCATTGAATGTGGCATGATTGCACTTCAGTCTGTTATACAGAAGTAGAATATGCAGAAATATGTGAAGTAGCTTTGTCTGGTGATGGATGTTTCATATATTAAATTACTGTTAACATCTGGGCACTGAAATTGATTCCATTTGCAGCTGTATCATATGGTATCAAGTGCAGGGCATACCCCAGAAACAAACCCACATGGTGGAACCATAATATCAGTAAGCTTTATAATAAAATGAAAAGGATGTTGACCAATAGTAAGGGGAGTAATTCCCAGAATGTTAGGGCTCTTGTCACTGAAATAAACAACTCAGGAACTTAAAGTCCACCAAAGCCAGATTTAATGCCAAAATAGCTATCCAAACCAAAGAAAATCGCAGTCCATTTTTTTTAGTTATGTTCATAATCTCTAAAATCTCTAAAGCACAGCAATATTCTGTGCAGATTGTCATTGATGTTACCTACACTGAAGCTGAAGATATAGGGGACCTAATGGCCAATAAATTTAGCTCTAACTTTACCCTATAACTCCTGCAACTGTCACCCAAGATATAGCTGAAACTGGCTCACCTCCAGCTATCACACAAGACCAAGTCCTCAAAGTGTTGTCAAAAGCTAAAAGTACTGCAGTGATGGGTCTTGCCAATATTCCTAGATGCATCTTAAATAGCATGAAGTACGATTTAGCCAAATGCTTAACAACTCTGTTCAATCTCAGCCTTTCTATAGGTTTTGTACTAAGCAAATGGACAACAGCTACAGTCATTCCGCTGTATAAGAGTGGCCTTCCAGTGACTAGGCAGTTATAGCTCATAAGTCTGACCAGTCTCATATGCAAATCCATGAAAAGACTTATTATGGAATTAATCATTCAGGACATAGGGAATCTCCAAACACCAGACCTGTCTCAGTTTGGATTCATCAAGGACAGGTCATGCTAACTCATCCTGGTGGATTTTTTTTGAAAAGGCCACCAAAGCAATGGATGAAGGCAAAATGTTCCACACCACATACTTTGACCTGGCCAAAGCTTTTGACTTAATTCCCCACTCAGACGTAGTAGAAAAGCTAAATGAACTAGCAGTAAACCCCTGTGTCACCCACTGAATTTCCATCTGGCTCACAGGATGCAGCTAAACAAAACAGGAGAAGATACCTACACAAAGAGACCAGCATGTGTCTGTTGTTGTAAGAATGTCCTTCGGTATTGCACAATGTATAAACAAAGGGATTGTGTGTAAATATAGGGATGGCGTTGTCCCCCTTTACTCAGCCCTCATTAGGCCAATCATTGGATATAATGCCGCCTCTGTATCTGTCCAGACTCATGCAATAACTGACTTCCCATCCACATAAAACAAAGTTCAAGCACAACTTAGATCTGTGGATGGAAAACAGAAAATTTACCTGTGGACTGACACCTGTACTACTTAATGCACAGAGGTAGTTCCTAAATGCTTTATCCCATGCATGAGTCCTCTCAAATTATCTATGATCATTAGGGGTAATATATAATTATTTATTTTTTAAGCAAGAAACATCTTTATCAAATTATCACTTATGACATTGGCAATCATACATTTATATAAATGAAAACAAACCATATTGACATAATCTTAGTTGCAAGCATTAAACATCACAAACTATATTGGCATAATTTCAGTTGTAGACATTGCACATCACTTATCATCTGCCCAATTATTGTCAGTCAAACATTACATAGCTCATTTAAATCCTGCCTTCTTTTAAAACTCATTCCTCCCCTGTATATATTGTTCCCACAATTCCAATTTTTTTCCTAAAGATCCCATTTCCAGTTGTTTTACCTTTGTTACTATATTCAGTACTTCTAGTACAGTTGGTTTAGACTTTGATTTCCATTTTCTAGTAGTTGCTTTTGTGGCAGTCACCATAATTAGACTCAGCAATGCATAGGCAATTTTGAGTCTGTATCATAGCTCAGAAAAATGATTTCCCTAGATAACACCAATTTGCTCACCCAGTATATCTGATAGAATAGTATGCAGGGAATCTTTAAAGTCTGACAGCTCATTACACTCCCAGAAGATGTGTTCCCACTTACATCTTTCTTCCCCATCACACCTCCAATATTTGCAGTCCACCTTAGGAAAAAAATCTCTGGAGTCTCATTTGAGTATAAAAATATCTATGTAAACATTTCCAAGCAAAAATCCTAAATCTTATAGATTTTGTTGCGTGTTTCAGAGACCATGTTATAGGTAAGACCAATCTATAACCAAATGGATTAGGTTATTTTGAGCACAAAAAAGATAAACTAGCAAGGCTTAAAATTGCCCACAAGAGTAGCTTGCCTAGTACTTAGCTATGAACCTATGAACATTTTGAGATAGCTTCAAGTCTTTTCAGGGTATAAAATTAAAAAAGGCTATAGCTGTAAGTTATGTATCCACGCACAAACTGGTTCAGCAATATCTATATTTATGGGGACACAATAAGATGAAAGCCTTCTGTTATGGCAACTAAGGATATGTGGGAGGAGACTAAACAGAAGATAATACAAAAACTGAAAAACTGGAAGCTCTTGTTTATGGATATGGATAGTAAGATACAATCAGTGAAAATGTTTTAATCCCTTTAGTTTTATATATGGATCAGACATATTTTTATCAGCCAGAGGAGAAGTTGTGGGCAGTAATTAAAAATGAGTTGAAGGAATTTATCTTGGAGAGAAATAGTTTAATGGGTTAACTTCCAATTGAACAAGGTGGTTTGGTTTAAGATTACCTGATTTGAAGGGGTATTTTAGAGCAATACAGTTAAGGCCCATACATATAACACAAGCAAAAGGTTATAATTCAAAATGGAATATGTTAATGCTGAAGCAGGGTAGAAGTTCAAAAAATAGAGAGAGAGTGGGATTTTGGATTGAGATCCCTAATGAAAATAACAACAACCATACAGATTATTATATTCATAATGTAGCAGAAAGTATTCTAAGAACTAAGCCAACACAGGAATGAAGAAAGGAGATTTTGCCAATCAGGTTACTGCAAGTAGGAATACAGGAAATAGGCAAGAGGTGACTAGCATTTACTGGAGAAAGCTGGCAAAGGAATCAAGGTATTGGGAGAAATAGCTAGAGAGGAAAAAGTAATACTGTGGAATGAGGCCAAGAAGACAATTGAACTGCATGCCTACCAGAGATTGATATCAGAGTATAGGCAAAGAGAAATGATAGGAGAATTTTAAATGAAAAATCTGCACTTGTAGAGTTTTTAGATGCTAGAGCAGAAGCTGCTGTTAAAAAATGGATAATTATTGCAGCATATAAAATATTGTATGATAACTATAATAATCAGTTCACAGAGGTTCGAAAGGATTGGGAAAAGAGACTGGAAAAGCATTTTACACGAGAACAATGGGAGGACATATGTATGGCTCTCATGTATGCAAGAAAGTCGAGAAGGTTTAGGATCTTTGCTTGGGAGTGTTTGCATAGGTATATTAGATATTTTTATACCCCAAGCAGATTTCAAGAATTTTTTCTCAGGTAGACGACAAGTGTTGGAGGTGTGATGGGGAAGAGGGGGTAACTGGAAAAGATATGTTTTGGGAGTCAAATAAGTTGGCAGATTTTAAAAATTCCTTACAGAATATTTGATAAATATTGTGCAAATATAAAATGGTTTGCCCCTCTCTATTTTGTTTTAAGTTTCATTTTGCTCATATTTGCTATGTGTTGCTCTGAAAAAAATATTGTTTACATGAATAGCTAATTGTTCCCGTACAAATGTTCAGCTATAATTGCTTTATTCTATCACAAGATCCTTGAAATGTAAGACTCTAAGCTAATGTATAACCAGATGTATTATGTATGGATAACATTGGAATGTGGGAGTTTAGTATAAATCACAATATTCCCAGACTATAGGAACCTAATCATTTAATGTATATCTAGGTAATCTTCCATTCTTACTGCATCATTGGAAATGTCAAAAGTTAATGTTGTTTTTCCTAGTTAAATGCACAAGAAATTACTTGTATTTTTCCAACAAAGTACTATAAAAAGGAGCTTTACAGGAGTTCAGTTGCCGGTTTGATTTGCAGCCCACTGATCTGCTAACAGAAGAAAAGCCGAGCCTAGCCAAGCATGCAGGTAAAAGTATGCAGTGAGTTAAAGGGCTTATAGTACCCTGCTATCTGACAGTATTTATAAACAGTTAAAAAGAAAAATACTTTTGAGCTATTTCTTTTTAATACTATTTAAAGTGAGTTATTAGTATCATCAGTTCTACCAGTTAACTCTGTCAGAAATATCAGGTGAGCAAATGGCAGTAATTAGGGACATGATTCTTTTGAGCTGGGACACAGGATCTGATTTGCCTAAACATAGTAAGGCCTTATTAAGTTTAATTCTGTTGGCTGCTGAAAAAGCAGTTGCTGCAAAATGGAAATCAAAGTCTAAAGTAATTATATTTGAAGTATTGAATATCATAAAAGGGAGAAAAGAACTGGAAGAAGGATCTTTAGAAAAGGGAAAAGTAGATTACATAGGGAAAAAATTGAAATTGTAGGAATAATACATGCAGAATAATGGTCAGAAGAAGGAGGAGCAGGGTTTAAGGGAAGACAGGAATTTAGCAGTTTATATAATGTTGGACTGATGATTGCTACAAAGAAAGAAAAGACATGCTGAATAATGTATGTAAATGGGAAAATGTTAATATACTTTGTTTTCTTTTAATTTGTTTGCCTATATCTGAAGTAATAATTTACTAAAGGTATTTAAAAAAAGAGCACTGATGTTTTAGTATGGGCCCCTGTAACTGTCAGTATGCTTTGTTTTGATGAAGATGGTGATGGGTTGTGCACCTTTTGGCTTGTGGGGAGTTTATATATATAATTTGTATGTAAATACTATTTTAAACAGCAAAGTGTCCCTTAGAAGATCAGTACACTAGATGAAAAGAGATGGATGTGGTTCAGAAAGTTTTCTAATTAATAGATTCTCTCTGCTGTTCACCATTAAAAGTATTGTGCTTATTGATTTGCTGTTGGGCTCAGCCTTTTTAATTTGTTGTGGAGCATGGGTCCTAATATCAGCACTGATTGTTTAATTAGCATGTTTATTGAGTTCGATATAGTGGATAATCAGAATTCTTCCCTTTGAATGTTATAAGTGTTTTTGAGTTTGGATTATTTTGGCTTTAGCTGGGAGGTAGGGGAGGGGGACATTACTTTGTTTTGTACTCTGTATGTGATAGTGAGAAGTATAAATAAATGTTACCTTATTTGAAGTCCTCAAACAACAATGATATGGAGTAGATGTATGACTAAATTATTGTGGACAATTGTGTTCCGGTTGCTTATTATTTACAACCAAATAGTGAAAGACCACATGCTGTTGAAAAGTTGGTGAATATGATACAAATAACCAACTGCTATAAGAAAATTTGAGTTAAAACTAATAATAATAATATTTTTTATGGCAAGTATACTTCTGTGTTAACTGATGAGAAGACCTGGCTTATGTTTAGAAGTTTAGGAGTACAGTGGACTGTCTGAAAGTATTATATTTGATTGCAGTAGTGTGTTTTGTAAAATGCGTATTTGAATAGATTCAATGTGGATTTTATTTCTGTGGGTGAGTGATTTCTGTGTCATTGCTAAGTTGGGGAAGTCAGGGGCTTTATGTAAAGGAAGTGGAGGTCTAATTTTGAGAGATCAATATTATACAAATGATAATACATAATGTTATTTCAGTACTGTAAACATATTAAATGTTATTTCACCACTGTAAATGTATTAAGTGCAAAATCATGTTTGGGTGTAGTTAATATTTAAGAGAATATTAATCTCTTTTTAGTTGCTTTTGGTATGCTTGTGTAGCAAATATTTGACTGCATTCCACTAGGGTGATAGTATCAAATGTTATATCGTGTTCTTTTTCAATGGATGGGTAATAAAGGTGAATTTTAAAAAAATCTAATTTTTATAGAAGTTATAAAAATAAATGTAATTAAATGGACCAGTAGTACACCACCAACTTTTGAGAATAAGAGGACAGCATTTAAATTACTTGTAGTGTATGCAGTATGTTAACTGCTGTCTGAAATTAGGAAAAATACAATCTTGTTATGTATAGCTTTCAAAGCTGTTATACCGAGAACAAACACACTCCCCACCATAGAATGATACTTTTATATGGTAACAGCTTTTAAATGCTACAAAACACTTTTTGGTCTCACAGAAAATACAGACTGAAGTCTAACATCTTTTAAAGCTCTTACTCTTACAGAGATTGTCTTAGCTTCTCCCACTCCCTGTGTGGCACTTCTAAGTGATTTGCAGATTTCAAAGCTGTAAAACATGTTATGCCCCTATATTTTTTTCTGTAAATAGAGCAGCTGAAGCTCTATGCACTAGAAAAAATTACAATCATGTCCGCCAGATCATAAGTAACCAGTTACATGTTCTTATCATTGTCAAGATTCACCATCTGCCCAAGCAACCTGACTCCTGTAGTTGTACAACTTCTTGGCGTGAGATTTCACCCTCTCATTGCAAGTATGAACAGCGGAGCCCAAATAAAAAGGGAAGTCAGACCTTGACATTTTTAGTTCTTCTTTTGCTGCAGGCATATACTGTACTTCAGTGAGAAAGTTTGAAGTCACTCAGTATGTTATTGGCCCCAGAACTCCTACCTGCAGAATTCTACAAAAAGATAACTACCCCACCTGGGAAATATTTTCAATGCAGTGTTACTATTTTTTATTGGCAAACAATTTTCAGAGAAAATGTTTTTGTTTCTCCAAAGCATGCATCGTGCAGGCCTGTAAAGGCTTTGTTCAGTGTTTTTTGATTGCATGTAAAGATTTTCATTCTGTGTGCCCTTTTAACTTATGAGAGTTACATTGTGTAGTAGACTGCTAGATTTGTGTGGGTTTCACACACAAGACCTAGAGAGGTAGATAAACCTTTCTTTATGTCTTATTGTTGTAAAAGAAGCTGAAGGCCATTATGCAGGCCTTATACAGTAAACTCTCGGTTAACCAGAACCCATGGGGATTGGTAGATGCTGGATAACTGTAGATGTTCATCGTGTTTCACTGTTGCAGTCATTACAGTTGGGTTATTCTGCTGGCAGGCTACCCGCAGTCGGCCTGAATTCCAAAGTCTAGGTCTGGCGTCGATTGCTGTCGCCTCCTCCCTGACGTCAGTACGCCAGGGGTACAGTTTGTGTGTTTTTTGGTTTTTACAATACTTGATTTAAAACTGCATTCATTACTGTCAGTCTGTTTCTCTGTAATCCAGTATGCTGAGTGCTGCTGCTGTAATCGAAACATCTAAATAAGCTCAAAGAATTGGATAAAGGTGTAAAATAATTAAATATTGATGACAGCTGTTTGATGATGTTTTCAAAGTGTACATGAAGTTTTTTTTTTTTTGTTTTGTTTTTGTTTTGTTTTCTAATCCGACTCATGTATTTAAAATGATTTGTCACTATTCTTTCCTTCATGATTGTTTTATTTATGTAGTCTCCTTCTGTGGTTTTGCAATAATCAATTCATGATTTACATTATATTTTTCCCTTTTTTTTTCTTTATTTTTTCCATTTTCTGATGCTCCACTTCCTTCTAATTCTCTGCGGAGTGTCCGTTCACCTTTAATGTCATGCTGGGCATCCATTAAAGCTGTCAGTTCTGAGGGCTGTGGTGTATTTTTCTAATGAAAGTACTGATGTCCAAGCTATTGGTTTAACTTTTGATGCTGGAGTTCTAAATCCATACAGGGATTACCCTTATTGGACAAGGATGACCCTTATTTGATTTCAGCAGGAAGTATAGCTGACAGCAATGTTGTTGTTGTTGAGGCTTCATACTGTAGTAAAATCTTGGACTAAAATGACCAATTGTACAGTAAACTTCCATCTTATTCTGTACTATTATGTCTACTTGGCTACATACACTATTCCACACTCACTTCAACTTTACCTTGTAATGAAGGTTCACTTTACCATTGTCGTACTATTATAAAATACTATGGGTCTAAACTTTGTTAGTGTAAACACTCATTTTGATCTGTCTTTGGTTTTAGATATCATCATGATTATAATATGTTTGTACATTGATACTCATACATATCAGTATTTTTCTTTTTCAGTACTGTGTGTTTAGTCGTTTTTTTCTCATTATTGTATGCTCAAAGGATTCACTCTCTTTTTATCTTGTAGAGCTTTTCTTCCCGGGTCTCTGCTGAAAAGTGGTTTACTACCCGTTCTGACTTTCCCAGTCAGCAAAAGAAGTCAATCACTAAAAAAATAAAATAAAATAAAATTTGGAAAATCATGAATAGTATGGGTTCTGTTAGGATATTGTGAATTTCTTTTGCTGATGATTACTAAACAAAGTATATTATCTAAATGAAATATTTTTTTCTAAACTAGTCACTGCATTACTCTAATTTTATATTCACACTTACTGTTATTGTTGATTTGCAGCCATGCAGTTTAGTTTTTGTAAATGATTTGAGTGGCAGTATGTGTATGGTTAAAGTGTTTCTGTTTTGAATGTAGGGGAAGAAGTTAGTGAATGGTATGGATCTGTTTGAAAATTAGCTGTGTACAAGAAATTATGAATGAGTACTGTAGTGATCCTCACAGTAGGTGTTACACACACACACACACACACACACACACACACACACACACACACACACACACACACACACACACACAGTTGCTCTTAAGCAAAAGAGAAAAATCTGATGCAGTTTCAGTATGTAATGTGAATTGTTTAGTTTTTTGGTTTTTGTTTTTTTTTTTTTTTTTTTTTTTTTTTTAAGAAAATGTAGTACAAAACTGTAAGACAGGTATGTAGTGCAGTACGAGAGAAAAAATGTTATTCCTGAAACTATTTGGATGATGACAGAGACAGGATGTAGATCATGGAGAGACTGTCACATGCACATGGGAGTCATGCGTGACGTGTGCAATGGTATTGTGTTTGTGTGTGTCTGTGAATGTATGAACCTAGTCAGGAGCATTCCACAGTATTCTAGATAGCTGAGAGGTATGCTCAGCTCAACTAATATATCTTGGCGTTGAGGCCTGAAAACAATGCATAAGGTTGCCAGCAGTACAACACAAAGATACAATCTATTTCAACATTGCACAAACCAGTGCAATAGTGATTAGATTGCAACATTGAATGTGAATGCATTTGCATTACAGTTTTGCCTGGGACATTGGAAATGTATTTTCAATATTTTGATGTATTATAACTTCATTAGGTGAACATGCCATTTATCTTTTGTGTTCCCAGGAAATACTTCTTTGTGATACTGTTTACGATTGTTGTCCTGAAAATTTACTAACACATTAGCAGTTCTTTATTTTATTTTCTCTTCATTTTCTCATGCAGGCCAAAGCGGAAGAAGCTGGTGAAGGACCTTCGGAACCAAAAACCTCAGGAGGAGACTGAACCCATTGCAGTAAACCTCTACCTCATTGGTTGAGTGCTGGCAAAAGGAGAATGCTGTCACTCAGCAAGCCATGAAGATTGCAAAAAACAAAACAAAAAAACAACAAAAAACAAACAAACAAAAAACACACAAACAAAAAAAGGAGAAAAACTAAAAAAAATGTAAGAAAAGGAAAAGAAATCTCTTTCTGCTACAACTGTGCCACTGACACAAACTGTATTTGCCTTCCTGTACGCCAGTGTTGCTACCCGCAGTCCTGTGCGAGCAATGAATTTTATGCTCAAATATCTTTTTCAACAGGCAGGAGTTCAGTAAAAAGCAAGTAACCTTTACAAGGCCATTGTATTAAAGCAAACATTACTGAAGCAGAGTGTGCTGGGAAGGTGCCTTCGAAATCTGCATGAGTGTACACATGTGTTATGTACAAACAGCTTTTAGAATCAAGCTACAGGCAGATTTTAAATGGCTCAGATGGTTCAGACTGCCAAATATTAAGAAAATAATTCTTGCTTTTCAGATATCCCCTATTCATTTCTTAACCCCCCCCCCCCCAAAAAAAGAAATGTTCCTTCACTTTCCATCTTCTTTAGGCTTCAAGTGTCCTTATGAGTTAGATTGAGAGAAAGATTGTGCTTAGAACTAGAATTTGCCTAGATACTCTGTGCTGATTTAAAGGATAGATAGTCTTAGCTCTGTCTCAGGGGTCATCTATGAAAGAACACTGAGCATGAACTCCTTGTATGTCAAAAAGACATGCTGCACAGTGGTGGGTTGTCTCTGTTGCCACCCTCATGCCAATGAGACATTCTGGAAGAGAGGCATATAGAGATTAGTCATGTGCTCTCCTCTGGAACTGCCAGCAATAAGGCGTTTACAAAGCTGAATGATTCAGAGAATCTCTTGGATGTGTAGTTTAGCACAACCTCACCTGGCTACTCATGGTATCCATCCTGGTAGAGGAAAGTGCTGGAAAGTTTAGCGGTCAAGTAGTATTAGGGAAAGTGTGAATGTGTGTATATGAAGGGCTGCATGTTTGAGTGTATATCTGTTGATGATGCTCCAGTAGGGGAGTTAGTGAGGAGGTAGTTAAGGTGTGTGTGTGGGTACATGTGTATGGAATGAATATGTTAATACATGTGAGTGGGGGAGTGACTGCCATAACTCCACATATCCCTAGACAAACAGCAACACTAGCAAAATCGGGTCAGGAGGACACTAGCTGCCGTTGATAACTCTAATGACTTGGGAAGGAGGAACACTAGACACCACTGATGACCTTTATCATCATGCCTTAATGGGACATACACATAATATAGGTTGGGGAACCACTAGACACCTGGGAAAATTCTTAAATCTTGTGAGTGATGAAAAACCTGCATCCATGACATGTCACCCTACTAGTAAATTCCAGCCATATTATGTCATCAGAGTTACTGATCATAACAGATAAGTGATTTTTGTTTTGTAACTTTAAACGTTGTCTTCTGGCAAGTCCCTTCAAATGGTGTGTCTTCTCATCAGTACATTATTATGTTGCATGGAATTTAGTGGACCAGGCAAAAAAGAGAAACTGACTCCCCAGAATTGGAATTTGAGTCATTAAATAATCCACCTCCCCCCGGATTACAGTTATAGGTACTAAAGAATGCACTATTAGACCAAGTTGTCAGTTTGATTGAGCCTGATGCATAACTGTATTTTGAGCAAGTATTGATCCTGGCCTCACTGGTTTCCAGATTAACAACTTATGTCCATGTTGTGGTTCATTCCAGTTCATTCCAGCACCAGGCGTACTGTTGCCCAGCCAGGAATTATGAGACCCTTTTTCAGATGAGATTCTCCTTCCAGGAGACATTAGCCTTTTAATGAGAGGGATCAGGTCTGCGGCACTGATAAGGCAGGTGGCTAAGTCCAGTAGGTGATGAGGTTGCCAAGATAAGCCAGGCGCTAGTGCATTTGGGATTTAACCTGTGACCATGATCACACAGTGTACCAAAACAGATGACAGGTATGCTGCTCGGTGTGTTGGACTCATCATCTATGTGTGACCTTAGTTAAACAGTATGTATGGGATGTGCATGTGAGCATACTGATAAGAAGTGCTAGAATCAAACACTTGTTATTGATAAGGCACTAATTCATGCTTTCTTTTCTTGTAGAAATACAGCCAGTCCTTTGTCTTTTCACCAGCCCAAGCAACCTAAAAAAAATTTCTGACCACCAGCAACAGAGATACATGTTCTGTCCTTGCCATTTAGCTGATGAGCGAGTATAGAAACTGATATTCTTTTTCCCCGTCTTTGCTGCCTGTTGAAGTGCTTTGTCTTCCTTGTGCCCCCACTCACAAAACATGCATTTTCATTATATCCACATGATAAAAAGGTGAACCAAAAACCATTTAAGTTATGCCTGTTACTGTCTATCTGAGTATGCTTTCAACAATGACTTCCCTCACAAATGACACTGCAAGCTTTCTCAGTTGCACTTGATTTGCTGAGGAACAGGCTACCAGTTATATTTCTTATTTGTCGTTTTCCAATGGCTGACGTTCCTGAGGACAACAAGAAACCAATGAAGTCACAGGACTAAATTTCACCACTTTTTTGAGTGTATGCTAATGATAAAATGTTACTACACATGTGTACTGCTCATGCAAGTTAACCTTCAGTTATGAAAAAATTGCCTTAAATTTCCAATTTTTTTTTCTCAGAAGCTATACTACAGCAACATTCTTGTTATTTTTGAAAAGTGTATATTATTATCCTTCCATTTATATTTGATCATTATCTATGAACTAGATTGAAATATTCTGTTAGGTCTTCTTAAATTTATTGACCATATAACAGCACACACTAGATCAGTAATATTTGCTAATTGCACTGGCCTAATATTCAGAAATTGTCAAGCCTGCTGGAATTTAGATTAGGCAGCCTCAGTTTGCTTTGTGTTCATTGGCAGCTAAGTGCTCCCCACGGTACTGAGGTGATATACCAGAATGTGGATGTTTTTTTCTATGGTTTTCTGTCTGAAGCCACATGGGTTTGATCTACATATCTGAAAATGAAAGAGCACATGGACAAGTGTGCTAATGTGATGTGCAGTTGCTTGCATATTGTAACTGCCAGTATTTAGAAAAGATGCATTGACTTTCAACTTCATCTGCAAAGTTGCTCCACTCACAGAGTAGCACAGCAAATAGTCTGTGGAATATTACTGTTAACCAGCTGCTTCATCATCATCATCATCATCATCGTTCAAGGATGACACTATTTCTGCAGCATTTTCTGCAAGAAATGGCAACTTTGCAAGTGAGGTCTAGACATTTTACAGAGCAAAGCAAAATCTGTTATCAGATTACTAGCTAAAATCTTTGAGTCAACGAAAAATTAAGCAAACTTTGTCATTCAAACACAACTTTTGATAAAGGCGTGTTTTTCTGAACGCCTCTCATTTCTGGTACTAGCATCTTTTTGTACGAGTATAATCACCTTGGATGCCAGTGGCAACATTTTTGGGGTGAGTTGTAAGTTCTTAGGAGATTGATGTTTGATATGCCTCTTTGCCCCTGTTTACAAAAATCTATACTCTCAGATTCCAGGCTACTTCATTTATTCACTGGGTTCTCCTTTATCTTCATTTTCTAGCCATAAAAAACATAAACATATATATTTTCTTTACAACTGAACAAGGCAGAAAGTGGTTCATTTTATATTTAGCATCCAAAAGGAGTGCACATTTTAAATTTGAAAAGTGAAATGAAGTTATGTTTATTTTCAGATTGCCTTACATTCATGTCAAATTGAAAAGCTATATTAAAATGTCTTACTAATGTAATTCAGGGAATAACCCTAAAGGATTTTCAGAAAACGTCTATACTGCACCATCTAGGAGCAGAGTACCATTGACAAATACAGTTTTGAAAATGCTGCATGCACATTTTATAGAACTGTGCCAGCTTTACATCTGTTTCTCAAATCTAAATATTTTTTTTTTGAACTACTTTAAATTCTGTCATGGAATATCATATATTTTATCACATTTTTAGCATGCATTAATTTGAGGAAAAAATCCTACTTTTTGAAAGTGTGCATTCTCTTAAGTTTTGTTTTTAAATATGGCTAATTTGAGTGACAATTTAACATAGAATACTAAACTAATCCAGTTGCTCTCCAAGATTAACAAGCTGTCATTTACAGTATTATGAGAGCAGCAGATAGGGCTTGCCAACCCCAGTCCTAACTCATTTCCCACTGCTGCGTATAAGTACTTGCCTCCTTTTTTAACTGCAGTAAGCTGCTTGAGTTTACAGGATTTTTTTATAACATCTATATGGAAAAACTGGTGTGGCTTTCACCTATTGCACATTACAAGGTAATGGCCCTATCTTGCCTTCAGCATGCTTCCTGTAAGTATGGACCTTCTGAAAATGAAGGCCAGTGCTAACTGCTTTCAGGTGAGCAAAAAAAAAGTATTTCAGTACTACTTTGGAAAAACAAAAGCTCTCCATTTTTAAGGGGCACAAAGATTTAATCAAAACACTTAACTGGCAAGATGTTGCCTATAACTGGAGAACTCAGTGAATAATAAACAGAAAGTAGCAGCTAAGCAAACTAGAGCCTTCTGAAAACCAGGGACAACTGAGGAAGACAGAATGTTGCATGTGGATTAGTGATTCGGAACCCCGGTGTGCAACACTGTCACAGGATTTCTGCACAAGACACAGCAGGATTTCTTTCAGGTTTAATGTCATTCAGGAAGCAATCATTTTTTTTTTCAAATTAAAAAATATGTTTTCATATTTAGCGGTTTGTACCAAGTATCCACATGAGCACTTTTCTTTTGTAGTTCAGTAATTATCTCAGCCACAACTCACAACTACCTCAGAGTGCGTATTTCAGAAAAAAGGAGTAATATGCAAGGAAGGAGAAGATTGCATTCCCATTGTACTGTATTCAGATAATGCTGACATTCATTAAGGAATTGTCAGTAGACAGCTATAATCACTGTTTACTAAGAAAAACTAAAACTCAAGCTCTATGGCCATGCAAATAAAGTGTACTTGAATGCTACCTCTTGGTTTGCATAGGCCGATTTGATCTTACAACTCTCTACCCTCTCCTGATATACACTGGTGGAAGACACCTTTATCAGCTATAATGCGTCTACCATCAATACTTTGATTGTAGTAACTGCTGTTTGTGCCAGGTTACTTAGAAACATTGCAGGTTCTCATAAACTGTAAGATAAGAGTGCACAAACGTACACTGAAACATAAAACTAATATTCAGCCATCAGAATTAATCACTGTGCACAGGATATTTACATTGCTGATAATCTGCCTATCAGTTGTGCCTGTCAACTAATTTCCTGAGGTACAAAGTCCATTTTTTTAGATGGACACTGGTAGCCAACTTCTGAAAGGGAAGGATACTGCCAAACATTGTCCAGTGGGATGAATAGCAGTGAGATAAAATGCAGCAATTCATTTGTTTATATTAGGCTATTTGTAGGTGTGCCACTTCATATCTGTTAGTGCACTGTGGTTCTTTTCTCGAGTATGAACACGTTTTTGAAACTTCTTGAGCAAGCTTTTGAAGTTTCATCAGGCACAATGTAAGTTTATATTATGGTGCAAAAGTGATGTGCTTTGATACTGGATAAGGTGCACTGCAAGGCAACCAACCTCAAATAAAATAAAATAAATAAAAGACCTTCTCAAATGTGAAGCCAAAGAAACATTCTGGTGAAATGCAGGGGTGGCCAGACAAATTGCTACATGGACTATGTGAATGAGTAAGTAATAGCACACCTGAACTCTCCCACATCAGTCCACCCAAGATCATCATTGGAAAGCAAATGTCTGAATAATCTGTCTTCAGTGGATTGCTGCCCCAGAATAGTTATTTGTCTTCACAGTTCTTAATATGCTTCTTTTATACATTGTACTATAGTTACTTTCATTTGCTATGTAGTTTGCAAACTGTGCTGTGGAATGTAAAAAAATATTGCTTTTAGTGCTTGCTGTTTAAAGGTTCTAGTAACTACTAGGTTTGATAGAATACAGGTATTGTGTCATAATTCTCAGTCTTTTGAGTGTATTAGGCATTCCTTCTGTAAAGTATAATTTGATGATAATGTGCAGAAAAAAATTATTACACAACTGAAAAAAAAACAAGTTGAGATTTATGACCTACTCCACTACCACTGAAAAAGTTTGAAAATATTTGACAACAAAGCAATACGGCTTTGGGGCATTAATCTGGGGAAGATTTACCCACACCTCATCTGGAAAGATATGAGGTACAGAAATGCAATTTAGCCTCATAAGAAGTGGGTAAATACCCGATAATCAATAACCATGATGTTGCTTTATTATATTTTACTATACAATAGGCCCATTTGCAATGCAAACTTAAAATGGGCTTCATTACTGTTTTATAAATGTCATTCCTTATATGTGGGTTATTGTTGCATATAGCATGCTCTGGCTACAACATCTTGACCAGAAAGGTTACAGGATTTTTGAGCTTCATTGTATAATCTTGATCATGTATTTTTAGCTGTAGTAATCAACAGTTATTTGAAAGAAAGATGGTACCAGCTAACTGCTTAGGAATTGTAGAATTCCAAAAAAATTCATTGTAACTGCATGAACATTTACTTTTGTGAAAAAAAATATATGTTACTACATTTTGAATAGGGGGAAGAGGGATAGATTTATTTACTTGATCAAAAGCAGTGCCTGATGAAACTTGTTTCATTACTGTGTTTTACATTCTTTTATTTTCTTTTGTTTATTGGATTTTCTACCTCATGTTACAATGAAAATCCTTTACATGATGTCAGGGTCTGGTAAAAAAAAAAGTGGCTGATATATGTATAACACACTCAGGTTTTCTGAATCTGTTTAATAAAATGTACTGAATTTTTTAAGATACGGTCGCATGATAAAACTAGAATATGCAAGCAAGATTGTAAGATACAGGAAAATAAGTATAAAAGTGCCAAAAACAATTTGTGCAAATGTGTACAGGGATACTACTTGCTAAAACTAGAGTCAGAAAAAAGTAGTTTCCTGCAAGGTGCCTCAGAAAGTTAAATATAACTTCATATCCCCGAAGGATTCAAACAGTTTAAAGAAAGTGGGACACAAGGCTGAAAAATGCAAACAGGCAGACCTTGTGGCTTACATACTTTTTAGTCATGATTATATTGCCTGTTGTTCCACTTGAGGAGGACCTCTTTAGTAAGAGCAGCAACCTTCATTGTTTACACCGTTATGTACACTGGCATGAAGAGAGTTCGCTTTTCCTTGATTATTGCTGATTTAAATGAAACATATAGAATTCAGTCTTACATAGTTCTATACTGCATTGGATTCTTTTCCTTAAGGGCTGTTTACTCTGTACAAAAGAAAAACCTGTTAATTCCATATGTGCAGGTGTACAGAAACACACACATACATATATATTTATATGCATATATATTTATAGTCTGTGTGTGTATGCACGTGTGTGTGTGTGTGTGTGTGTGTGTGTGTGTGTGTGTGTGTGTGTGTGTGTGTGTGTGTGTGTGTACATGTGCGCACACATACATGCACACATTCAGAGAGAGACAGAAAGTGATACATATGCGCACACACAAGCACACATATATGTGGATATACACATCTATGTATTTTCAGTGGGTAATTCAGCTGTGTTTCACTTTGGATAGCTACAGCAGTACTGTAGGAAGGGAGAGGTTAACTGTGGCAGTGAACCTTAAAAATACTCTTGGGAATTTACAAACAATCACTAAGTAGTCACACTCAGTTGTAGATAACCTGTAAACTGTCTGCCAAACTGTTCTATTTTTTAAACATAGTTCTACCTTAAAAAAAAAAACAGTTTGAAGGATACTTTCTAAGCTGTATGTAAGCTATCGCAACTGTTCAATGACTGCTTGTAAACTGTCTATCTGCTTTAAGGTTAATAAGGGCTACCTTCAGAAACTGACAGTTTTCAAGATATCCTTAAGTATTCCAGATCACTTATTCACTTATAGACAGTGGGAGCAGTAAATGGGGGTCTTGCCTGGGATACCACCTGCAGTTTTGGCAGGCTTGGTGCTGTAACACATATGCTAGTTCCCATATGCTGCTGATAGTAATGCCAGTGTCATGCCCAAATTAATGTTAATATCTGCTCCCTGTTAAGGTAGTCAAAGTCTAACAAAGACCATCCTGATCACTATCGTTTGAGAAGGTTGAAAAGTTTATTTTTTTCTTTTAGGATGCTCATGAGTAGTATTGTACATTTTTTATATATTTATGATATTCAGAACAGTAATGTCAGTGGTAATGCCACAGCCATACTACAGCAAAGCATATCATATGCTAATATTTTGAAAGAAGCAAGTGCTAACCATGGACAACAAAGCTGATGTAAAAGTTAATATCATGCTCAAGAGCAAGGTTTGATAGTGTAGCTCATGAAGTAACTGGGCATTATTTAGTTGTTACTAAATATGTTGACTTGCTGTAGTTTATTTTGTTGGCATCGTAACATTCAGAAGATGGGAGGTGAATCTGTCGGGCACTTTTGTATGGACCTGTTAGAATGGAGTCAGGTGTATCATGGGACACATTTAATTGTCTTTTTTAAGCATATACTGAATGAAAAACTAGGAGTGAGTGTCTGACAATTTGTATAGGTAGCTGGCTAGGGCAGTAACAGCAAGGCATTGCTCTTTGTCTCATTATATCTCTCTTGTGTCATCTAGGGTGGAGCTGTACTCATTTTGCAGGTTTGTAAATGTATTGCAGGGATTGTAGAGAATTGTTTCAGAATGTTCTGGTAGCACAGTGACATGTTTATCCTTATATTTTTAGGGCTAGTCAACAATGACTTGGTTGGTATTACCTGATTTTACAGAATCCTTGAATGTGTCATGTTCTTTTTGCTGCTTTGTGATGAAAACGTGTTCCAAGATATGTGGGGCTGCTGATGTGTGTATGTACCACATGTTTATAAAGTGCTGCCATAGGCTGCGTCACCAAGTAAAGTCACCTAAAACATTCACAACTCTAAACCAAAATCTGATGTCTCATTTAGCTATCATTAAAATATCTTTGACACTGGATGGTTATTATGCTACTAAGAGACACAAGATGATGAATATAATTTGTTGTGCCATCTGAACTGAGCATAGTCCTAGTTCCGAATACATCTATTTACACACAACCTTAGTGTACATGTAAGTAGAAGTAAGCAGTTTCATGTTAAGAATTTGTCAACAGTAGTCTTGATTGCATTATGATACCTCCAATCTACTGAAGTTTTAAGAACTTGAGCTCTGAGCCATGAGGTATCTTTATTTTATGTAGTACAGCAGCACTTGTATTGGAAAACTTTATATTTTTTTACCTTTTTAAATTTGAGTTATCAGCTCAGGAATCTTTTTATCAGTGAATTCTGAGGTTTGGCAGCAACATGTCTGAATTTTAATACTGTTGTTCAGATACTTGTATATGAAGAACAATATTTGAAGGGCATAATAATGGTAGTACAGTCATACATACGTATGATGGGGTATTTTGAATTTCTTGTTTACCTTATAGCCCAGAGGCCTCTGTCAACAGTTAAGGTCATAAAACCAACAGCTTGGGTACTGAACTGGCAGTGGGAGCCTGATCGATAAAATAAAATCAAATTCAATATGCAAAGGGTATACGAAGCTACTGTTGTACCGTAAAAGCTTTATTAAAAAGAAAGATTTAGCACTTTCATCCCATTTTGTTGGACTTCTTCAGAACCTAAATAATAACTTTGATGTTGCTTCCTTTTATATCATAGTAAAACATTCACTCATTTAATTAAAATAATTAACCAGTGCAAACTGATTGGTAAGTTCACAATATGGGATATGGGACGAAAGCGTTTAACCTTTCTTTTTGATAAGGATTTTATGTTGCAACAGTGGCTTTGTATACACTCACAAATCAGATTTGATTGTATTTTATTGATCATTCTCCTTCTGCCAGTTCACTACCCGAGTTGTTGTTTTTATTGTTTTATTCATGGGTAGTATGTTCCTTCTTGTTTCATTCGAGTCTGTAAAAGTTAAGATCATTGGACACTGCTCAGCTTTTATGGGGGAAAGTCTCTTTTTAGATATTAGAATGTAATTTTCGCTACCATCTTGTTCACTTGAAAAGATTCAAAGTGTAGCTATCTGTTGTTGCACCTGGTGCTATCCCTAAATCTGGCACAAAAAAAACAGTTCTTCTGTCCTTTTAAACTGTAGAAATCTACTTGCTTCATTTGTGACAAGCACCTGCTACAGTTTATAGCACACACAGAGCCCTACAGCGCTTCAGTTTTATTCAGTTCATTTCCGACTGCTAATGCAATACAAGTTTTCATTTATAAATGCTGATAATGCACTGAAGATATGGAGTGCTATGGCACTTCAGTTCAGTCCACAAATGCAATACTGACAATGAATTCTGGTAATGCACTGAATATATATATATATATATATATATATATATATATATATATATATATATATATATTGGGATCTGCCAGTTATGCCCCCAACACTTTTCTCCTAGGGTAGCTGGCCCTTCTCCCCACCCTAGGTATGCCTTTGAAATGAAGTATTTAAAATTGGGTTGATTATATTAAATGGGTTGTTGGACGAATACCTTATAATATGGGAAAATGTTAAGAAATGAAATTCAGCTTTCTGGCACCAGCCATGTTTTCTCTTAGCTGAGCTAAGTCATATTTATCCTGTGCAGTAGCTTAAATCTTTAGTACAGCTGTTCAGCCATGCTGTTTTCAAGTTTTTTTATCCAGCCAAACCTTCTCCCATGATCCCCTACAGACTGTCAGAATATTACTACTTTTGACTTATTTGGCTTGCTATACCATGTTGAAGAATAAAACAATAAGAAGGTTCCATATATTTGATTTTGTTTTAAGTTTCTTTTATTAAAGTTTATTATTTTTGAATTGATGTGCCAAGAAAAAAAAAACAAGAAGGAAAAGTCATGTGAGGGCATTTATATTTCAGTCTTAGATCTAACAAATGCAAAACATTATCTTTCCATAACCTTTCAGGAGCTGAACTGTCTAGAAAATCTTAACCATTTGAAATCTCAGGACTCATTATAGCAAGTCCCAAAATACAAAGACTGAATGGCAGAAAAAATGGAAAATTATTTTTATGTAATTCTCTGAGAAAGATTACTACTCATTTTCTTCATGCTGTTACAAGAAATTGCTGCTTGGGCACTGATTACTGTTTCTATTAGAAGCAGCCAGGGCAGTGAATGTGTTCTTGTTCATTCTATTCAGTGTAGACTTTGCTTCTTCTAGGTATGGGCTTCTATGAAGATTACCAGAAATGGTGTGCTTTCACTGTTGGTAACATCATTCTCTACTACTACTGTCTTCAGAGCCAAGGTGTGCAATATTTAATCTTTATTCCTTCTCATCATAAGGTTCTTCTCTACCTTTTCCTGTCTTGTACACTATGTTGGAGTAGTTACAGCAGTAGTTAAACAAAAGAATAGATTCATGTCATTAGACATATGCCATAAATCAATTTTAACAGGTGCCACACAATTTAACCTTCCTATTTTTTATCTTGATGGTTCTGACAGTTTAGTGCTTTGTGCTGAATAGCTTGTATAAATATGTTGTAGATAGGCATTAACTTCAGCTATTTTGAGGAACAATAAGCAGAATTCTTAACCTTCTCATCCGTGGATTATGTAACCCTTCCTTGCCACCACCTCTGGACTCATTCAAACCATTTTGAAGGCTTGTTGTACTGTCCTATTTACAGAATGTGAACCAAAAGGCCAAGGAAAGCATTAAAAAGTCAAGCCTCGGCCCGGTTATGTGTAACAGTAGACCAGCCCTTGTGCTGTAATCTGTAACAATGATGCCAAAAAAACTCTTATTTACATAGCATGTATTATATGGTTTGTAGCCTGTGGCCAGTCGCATACATAAAATTGTGCTTGTGTGAACAAGAAATTTATAGCAATGTAAAACTAATATCAGGGCCCCTGAATGTCACAGAACATGTAGTAAAGATAAAGCTTGCCTGTTATGCTCGCGGCTTCCTTTTTATGTACTGGTATCAGGGCATACTTTTCTACACATCACTTCTTGACTCTTAACAAGATTCATAATTAGAGGCACAGCTGATAGTGAGGAAACTTGGACTGTTAATTTTTTTGGAGGCTTGCTATCATATTAATGTTGCAAACCTGGGTTTAGAAGAATTTAAAGGAGAGTGGCTGTGTTATAGCAGTTTAAAATGTGGTATGTTAGAAGTGACATAGTGAGTTGTGTCACTGTCATTCTATTCTATGTATGGGCTTCTATGAAGATCTGCATTCTTTTACATACTGTAGAGGAACAACTTGATAAGATGTTGCATTCGATAGCTGCAGGTTGGCTGATAATTAGAGATAAGACTGGAACATAGTTGTATGAATGGGCAGCATAGTGGTTTACTGGTCAAAGTTTCTTTCTTATGGGTTTAATGTTCAATCCTGACCTTGAGAAACATGCGTGTATGCATAACGTAAATGCTGTCTGTAAACCTTGCTGAGACTTGCTGTCTATGAACTATGCATAATGCGTTTACCTTTCTCTTGTGGATTAAGTTTGCCTAGGACTAGTTAGGGTATTTTTTTTCACCTTCCCATTGAAAATGTCACTGATGTTCGTGTTTGTTAACCTACTGTTTTTTTTTTTTCTGATCTTTTTTCCTTTCCGTACTCCACACATCCTTATGTCCTATGTGGTTTCTCTTCTAAACAGAAATTCCACTGGTACTCGCTCCGATTTTCAGCCCTTCATTTCTGTACCACCTCTTATCTCTTTCAGTCTTCTCTCATGCATCATATCAACAGTTCTATAGAGACCCACGTATAAAATACCCTAACCCATTCCTACATGGGGAGGGAGTGCCATGAAAAAGGATAAGTAAATGTCAGCTGTTAAAAATGATTATTAAAACAGAAAAGCAATGTGTATTATTTTTCATTTCTAAACCTAGGTAGGGACAAGCTGACAGTAAAAATAAGAAGATTTTTGTTATAATTTTGTATTTATGGTGTAGTGGCACTTATTGAGGAACTATATACTTTTAATAGTCTAGAGAATCCTGCTCATTTGGTGATTGAGTGATATGTATTAGTTTGCACACCTGTTTCGTAAAGTTTGTTAACCACTTGTCTGTTTTTCCCCCATGGATTTCTTAGCAATTTGGTAATTGGTCAGTCATGTTGTACAGTACTGCTTTTTTGGCCTAGCTTTTGAATCATGTTATAGGTTGGTACAGCAGCCTCAAAATGGATTTCTGTTTGCGCTTAAAGCTTGTAAACAGTATAGATTGTAGAATGACAAGAGAATCAAACTGAATATATATTATGATTAGAAATGTACAAAGGATTTGAGCATTTATAAAAGGAAGAGTGAAAAAGAGAAGACAGCGGTGGGAGTGATAGATATTCAGTAGGTAGTCTATAAAGTTAACAGACAAAAAAGGGAATGTGCGAGGGTTCAAATTGACTGCAGTGGTTTTCAGTTCCCTACTAACATCTGCTATTACAGGAAAATAGTGAGTAAACTGTTGTCATTCTACTATCTGTGCTTCAGTTTGCCGACCCCCCCCCCCCAATCAGTCTCTGCTTCTGCTTTTTTAAGTTTCTGCTGCTTAAATGCCTCATTATGTCAGCCTTTTTTACTTAATACCCATAAGGCTTGTAAGTTCTGCTTTTCAGTTTCCACAGGCTCTTGCCCAGTATATGTAACACTGAGCATTGCATGGTGTGATTGTGTTTGTGATCTTCTTTTTTTTCCCGGTTAGGGGTCGCCACAGTGGATCACCTGTCCGCTCATGATTGACAGTGGAGTTTTATGCTGTTGAGTTGCCAGCCCATCACCCAACCTTCCACAGAAGGCACATGCATGCATGCACACCCAGGGCCAATTTAGAGTGTCAAATCCACCTACAGCTTATCTTTGGGATGTGGGAGGAAACCAGAGCACCCAGAGGAAACCCACGCGACCACAGGGAGGACATGCAGACTCCACACAGAAGGCACCCTAGCCGAGGATCAAACCAGAGAACCTCCTGCTTTGAGGCGGCAATGCTAACCGCTGCACCACCGCAGTCACCCTTGATTGTGTTTGTGATCACTTGTTGTTAATTGCTGTCTTGCAGTATTGTCCTTTCTCCATATCATCAAGATGTTAGCCCTGATAAGGACATTTTGTGTGTTGTGAAACAGATGTCACACTTCTAAGCATAAAAAGAAAACCTCAAGACTACAGGCCACCCTATTAACCTGGCTGATCTGTCCTGCCTCATGCAAGGAGAAAGTCACTGTAGATGTTGTTAGTGGTAGCTGCATTTCTAATGGAAGTATTGGCAGAATATTATACTGTATACAAATGGTGTAGCAAACTTGTGAGTTTCATTTCATCCTGACAAATTAATAGATATTTTCTTCCATTTTAAATTGCACTTTTCAAGTCTAACAAAACCAGCTTACCTTCTTTGTTGGAAGTTATTCTCCATGTTCATTTGTAGCTTTTTTGTAAACTTGACCACCAGGTTCTCCACCTTTTTCTCATTTCAGGAGGATTTATACCTGTTATCAAATGTTATGGTATTAAGTTAGAGGCATTCAGTACCATCTGATTTCTGCTACTGGCCTGGGAGGATTAACAGGATAACTTTTGTGTTTTTCCTTGGTGCAAACCATTACTTTACTCTGTTTTAGTGGTCATTAACCTACCGATATGTATCATCATGGAGATGAATTGCTTTTACATATAAGGTAGAGTCTTTCAAAAAGGAAAAATGTGAATAGAGCAGTATTAAGATGCTATGAGAGGTTAACATCTATTCAAGAGGTCCCTGACTTGTATATAAACCCTCAGGATAATTTTTTTAAATAAAAATGCATCCCATCCATGGAGCATTCATTAAAAGGGAGACTGATACGCTACTTCATTCTTTGCTTAAGTTCCTGCAAATGGCACCTTTTCATCACAGCAGCTTTATTAAATATAATATTAAATATACTAAAGAAGGCAAATTTGTTTCACTTAAAAATGGAAGTTCTGGCCTGTTGGTTATACACAAGGAAGTTAAAGCATTCACAGTATGTGGGAAACCCTGCATGTTTGCTCTAATGAGCAGTCATTCATTACAGCACATAATTGCTGGATTCCCCTATGAGAAAAAGCAGTGGGCCAGCAATTATAATATAGCAAAAGATCTGAGCACAGCTGGCCTCATGGAAAGTATGCACTGGATGAATGCAGCTGGCCTCAAGAAAAGTATGAATGGAGAGGCTGTAGGTTTGTTTATCCCACGTTGAAAGAGAAACTCTCTTCTCAGTGGCACGGTTGAGATTTCTGTTATTTGAACAGAGTGCAATATGAGAATCTGTACTGTATAGATGTATGTCTTCGTAGATCATCTTTTCTACCACACCTGGGTGGTAATCATATACTCATTTATTTTAGACATAAATATCATATTTTCTTCTTTGGCATCTTGTGTCTTTGTTCTTTGGAAGACGCATTTGGTTTTCTTTTCCATTTCTCTGATTACCCGCGATTTTCCACTCAGCTTCATTTCCTGATTGCAGATGACAGACTGATTCATTGTGACCTTACACTGCCCTAGCTGTTGTTTTCACTTCACTGTTGTTTTGATCATTTCAATAAGACGTTGCAACACATAACAGCCATTGAATGACAGGGTAGAGTTAAACCACATATTTATTTTTGCTTTAATCTGTACCAGTATCTGTATAACTGAGGAGCAGTTATACGTGTGATTTTTGTCTCTAGCTGGCCACCCTGACATGTATAGAGCTGTACACTTTATAAACTGAAATGCAGCATTCTTGAAAATACACTCCTCACTATTAGATTGCTGTCAACCTATTCTGCTTCTCAAAAGTTACAAAGTGCTGCGGCACCGTAAGTAATACATTTCAAATGTTTGTTACCAGACAGTGCTGGAGAGAGCGATTTTCAAATGATCCATTGCTACCTTTGCCATCTTATTGAAAATTAGCTAACTCTGCCATGCTTTGTAATCTCAGCTGAAAAGAAAGGGTTTAAACTGGGAGTAAAGCAGATCTACCTCTCTTAAGAAGTCCAGTGTAGTAACAAACAGGCAGTCAGCCTTGTTTTACAACTTAATGCGACGTAATGAGGTTCAGGCATTTTAGTGTTATGACATAATGGCAGATGTCCCCACACTAGCATTGTTATACTTCTAGAATTCATTCATCACATCACATTAAACTGCATGGCAGAAAAGAAAATCACACTATTAAATGTTTTTGGTAATGATTTCTTTTGGAAAGTCACTGACTAAAAGGCTATTTGTCAGGTGAAGGCATGTGAAAGGTACAAACAAAATGGAATTTGTAATGAAATTTTAGAAGAAACTGAAACAGGCCATCTTTCTGTTATAACAATTCTTTTCTCTGATATGATCATTAATATTTTTGTAAAATGCATTTACTCAGTACAAATAAAGCCTGCAGTCAAGATCCAAAGAACCAACCCATGACTAATCATGGATCCTTTATTTTCTTTTGTAAAAGATGTTTCCCTTTAAGACCTCGTGTAATCTTCCCCTTTACCTTTAATATTATCATATTGCCCTAAGAATGGGACATTTCAGTTTTTCTCTCCTTGAATGAAGCGTAGTTAAAAAGTGTACATGTGCAAGACATTGACTGAGACATCCATATCATTGTCTGTTATTTTAGTTTAGTCCAAATGTAATACAAACTCCATGTAGTTAGTTTCATATACTTAATGCAGTAGTAATAGAAACATTTCTTACGTCATGCATAATTGCCTGTTTCTTCTCATTAGGGAGCATATTTTAGTGACCAGCTTCCTAAACAGATATTGCTTGCCTGAGTTTTCTGGCTGTAGTCCTTTTCTACATTGTTGCCAGCAACACTAATAGAAATGGGGTTGCAGCTTCATTTGCATAAGACATAGTTTGTGAAGGGTATTCTTTGATGATATTTAATGAGTAAGTGTGTCTTTCCATTTTACTCGTCAAAACACTTTATGCAAGTTCAAAGAGGGCAGTTCCTTATAAATGAGGGTTATAACTCTTGCATTTTAAACCACTGTGTAGTTAGTGCAGAGAACCAAAGCTCTGAGTTGTTAATGATTTCTCTCCTGTGCTCAGGGTACAGGGCTTGATTTGCCTTCTGTGTGTCTATGATCAAGACACTTAACCAGAAGGTGTTCATGTGTCACCTCTGAAAAGGGACAATTTGTTCAGTGGGCTTACTTCGTCAACAAATAGGTAAAGTAAAATAAAAAAAGTGTCACAGGAGTGGGAATTCCAGACAATGAGACATGCTTCTTGGAGGGCAGCAGGAATAATTAGCACAGGCCATAATTTTATAGGAATACTTATTTGTTGCCGCTATCTAAAATGAAAAAATAAAAATGAAATTTAAAAAAATGTGGCAAATGTTTTACAAGTAGTGAAAATCAAAGAACATGCAAATAGGAGTCAGCCCAGCTGCCAGTGGTGCTGAATATCTCAATCTTATAATGTACCAAAACTTAAGAAAATTAAGTTAAGGTCCAGATGTACTGAGGAATGCTGTCTCAAGCTCTCTTCACTTTTAAAACTTAGGAGTTAAAGTTTAGGAAAAATAGAAACAACATTCTATGGGGAAAAAAAGATTATTGGCAGCAAAGGAAATTATAACTGTCAAAATAACAATAAACCTTAATATCAGGTCTACCTCCTGAAGTCCTTCAGATTGCAGCATTCCGGCAAACAGTTGGGGAGGACAGATTTCTCTTTATCAAGTAATAGTATGGTACTGTAAACCTGTGGAAACATAACCCTTAAATTAACAGTTGGAACTGTATTATAACGCTGTAGTATATTTAGCAGCTATAGGATCAAAACACAGCTTCAGACAGCAGAGCACAGTGCAGTGTTGTTTTAAACACAGAAAGGAGACATTTTCCTATTGTAACTAGTGAAACCTACCCAGTACGCTGGCATCATGGTAAACTTGGGAAAACAAGCAGTTTAAAGTGATTTTTCCGACATTCATGTATACATTGCTGAGTTAAGTGGCACATTGACTTTTCCCCCTCTGTAGTCCTTATGTTTTTGGGCTGTATTTTAATAAAAAGCTTTATAAACTGTTTGTTAGACCATGCCCCAAATAAGTCTGGTTAACTGTGTATGCACAGTTAATCATTTGTCCATTAAATTGTACAGACTCACTTTAGTCTTTTCCTACCCTGATGCCACTGAGATTAACTTTTGCTGTTTATATTCAGTGATGTAATTTTATGGAAAATACAAATGTTATTTTTTTTTTTTTTTTTTTTTTTTTTTTTTTATAAGCAGAAGCCACAAAATGTGACAGTACTGTTCAGCAGTTTATATACCAAATGCTGTGGTGCAGAGGTAAGATGTGGACATTGGAAGCTCACTTTAAATGAGCTTGTTGTCTGAGCACAGGCTGATTATGCACTGATGCTGATAATATTGTAAAACCAAGGTTTGAGTCTTCTTCACCTTGCACTGGGCAAGTATTCCTGTTATGTTACTGCACGTGCCCTTTGCTGGAGCAACAGTGACAGCTACTTAATGGAATCTACCATATAATGGTAAATGATGTAGCTGCCAGGTAAAATACATTAATAGAAAACTACCTTATCAACTAAGCAAATCATTCCTAGCACAATCATTTATAAAAACCGAGAGTGACGTCTGTAGTATTGTAACTCATAAACCAGAACTCTGCTGGCATAGACTGTGTTTACTCATAATGGAATTACTCAGACCTCCCCCCTCTCAGACAAGCACACACAAAACCACATACACAGATAGGCCAGCAACCAAGGGTATAGCTGAATATGGGTAACATCGTCCACAAATGGCAATGGTAAATTTGTTCACTTGCTTACATATGCTGTAGCCTTATCTTGAGCTAAGCACCAGCAGAAAATATAAGTTATGGTCAAACTTTTTAAGGATGGCTGTTGTCACAATCACCATTATCAATGCTATGTAACCAACCCTGATTTCTAAGCTCACAAAATGATGGCATTCAGAATCAGTGCATCTGATTTAATTTACATCTGTAATGCCCAGGACCTAACCATGTTCCATGTACCAGAAGCAGAATCATTTCTCTGTTGGAAGGTGGTTTACTGGTAACAGACCGTGCCCCTTTACTAATGAGAGTAATGGCATTCGTGTATGACAGAATATCCTTCCATGGCTTTTGTGTCTTAAAAATAGCTACCTTGGATGAATTTAAAAATCAAAATGGCTGACAACTGTGCTCTTTAAATTAAGAAGTATTTTCACCTAGTTTTAAAGCTTCACCATTTTTACATGTATGAATCTGAATGCCCCATCTGAGGAAGTGGGAAAATGAAAAGATCTAATACATAACTTTTCTATTATCAAATTTCTTCTAAGTTTTACACAGATTAGCTAAATAAGCCAGCAATCTCCCCTAAATTGTATTTTTTTTTGGGAGGGGGGATTTGAACTATAATAAAGTGTGACCACTTTTGCAAAGATCCTAAGATATGATGCTCATAGCAATAGCAGCAAGACATTTTAATAACAGTTTGCTGTGAATATTAGCAACTCTTTAGAAAAAGATTCACGTCAATATAGTCTTAGTACTTGATCTGATCTGTAAGATGGCATTGAAACACATACGCTCCCCCCCCCCAACTAACCTGTAGAAAGGGCCAAAATGATTCTTTGATTTATAATCATAAGGAAGGTTCACATAGCATAATGGTATTTCCTTACCAGAGTAAAAATCTTTGCTTTTGCCCAGTTTGTTGGACTGTTTTTTCACAGAAATTCCTGATTTCTGTTAAGTGATTCAGCTGAATATTTGTTCTTTCCACGCTATTATCACTCAATGAAAGTTTTCCCTCCTCCTCCTTCAGTCAGTGGCATGGATAAACATATCATGAACCTTCTGTTTAAGACTTTGGTAAGACCAGCATCTGCTGCCTATGTCTGTATATTTCTAGCTTTCTCCCCAAGTGACTGACAAAGACTGTGCCAGATCTTTGTATCATCCCAGAGGCCAAATAAATTATTAAGGATCAAGACAAAAGGAGAGGATACCTGAGAATGTTGTCAGCAACTAAATGGACTTGGATTGTCGATTGTTAACTTCCAAAACTCAGTCCCATAAAGGATCCAAGTGGCATCAACTTGAGCATCTGTGCTAGGTAACAAGCAGAGACAGCTTTATTCGAGGTCAGGTTCTGTTTACTTGTCTCCAAATATATTGCTTATGTTCTAAGGAATTGCATACATCATACCTGTATCAGTTCTCCGTGAATTTGTTTTGACTCAGGTAATTTATTGTGGTATTTCTCCTCTGCACATAAGCAGTTTTACAGCGAGAGAAAAAATGAGAGAGAATCTTTCACAAAGCTTAATAAAGATTACAGAACTGATCCCTAAGGGAAGTCGTTATCATATGTTAAACTGCAGAATTTGCATTTTTTTTTCCTTTTCTTTACTTTTTTATACGTATTTGTCCAGACAAAAGAAAAGAATGACTAAGTAACTTGAATCATAAGAAAGCATTTTATATATATTTTTTCTCATAATGCAAAGTTTATACTTGTAGAGATTAGAAGTTTGCAAGCATACCATTTTTATATGATTTTTGTATTATACGTTTGTTATTGTGCTGTCATTTGCATGCTGAACATTTGTAAACTATTAGGTGTTACTGATGAACAATTACACTTGTTTAATTTCAGTACTGTACATATCAGGTTCAAAGCTGCAAATGCTGACCATGTTCTTTTTTTACAGTTGTATTATGTGTTATACTGCCTTTGTTGGATATGATAAGAGAGATGACTTGTGGAAGTATTGTCTTCTAGTACTTGTCAATGTTTTTAAGAGTCTAGCTTTTATGAAGATTTGTTTTCTCCATTTTTTTTTGGAAAGGACTATAATGAAGTATGGTTTATAGAGCATAAAACATGTGTCTTGCCTGATCCAGATTATGCATTTCAGTGTTAGAACTGGTTGTCTAAGAAAGCTCTCATCTTGGTATCTATGGGCCTTTCCAAATTCAAACTCCTTCCCTCGCTTCAATACTGAACCATGCTTCCCTCTTTCCCTCTCTCTCTGTGTCTCTCAGTTTCTAGATCTTCTTTGCTGTCAGACTAGGCACATCAGTGCAATCCCAAGCTCAACATAATTTTTGGAGTATTTTTCAGTAACAATAAGTATCTGCTTGCTTTTGGGTTTTTTTCCCCTTTTAGTCAAAACAGAGAGAGAGAGAGTTTAGAATAGTTTGGTGGCAGTTTTCCATTCATATTTAACCTTTATGCAGCTGTTTTTGTCCTCTCTTATTTGCACCTAAGTTGGTTAGTAAAGTAGACCTTTTTAACTGAGTGATAGCTGTTTTGTCTTTAGAGTGTTGCTTTTCACTTAGTAGTTGAGAATTATGGAAAATGATAGGGCAGAGAACAACTCAGTATTGAAGATGCATGGCAAATGTGAGAAGATTCTTCCTCAAATTCTCATGAACTTTGTGTCATGTGCCTGGGGGTGTAACATTTGGATGATCCTTGAGATATCAAGATAAGTGTGAAAATTTCTACTCTAGGACTTCACAAGAAAGGAGGAATAAGTTAATTCCAAAATCTCTTCTTCCTAATCCAAACAAAAGTAAAAATACAGTGCTGAGGAAGATAGATAAGCCATACAAGGACCCAGGCAGGCCAGAAAGGAGGTTTCTCTAGTAAAGTCAGCACAGGGACCTAGTGTAAGTGCAGAATACTCTTTGACTGCAGGAGTTTCCCAGCTAGAGGTTTGTATCCTGCCCAACTCCATCTCCAGGAGAATACAAAATAACATCTCCACAGAGCAGAAATTGTTGATGTCTGGAGTCAAGACTTTCCTCTTCCATGTTAATTATGTCATCTAAGTCCTCCTGAAGCTCTTTCATTCACCTTGAATGGGACAAGATGACAAAGGTCTTGGTCATGACTGAAACAAAAAATATATGTCTTCTCATCCCCCTCTTGGTGTCAGCATTGGTGCCAAGACTTAGTGCCTCTGTCAGCTTCAACCACATGGGTGTCAATTTCCACTGGGAGACTAATGTCTTTGCTGCTAATGGTCTTGACACCAACAGTCAAGGGTATAGGAGATTGTTTTGATGCAACCTGCTATGCTTTTAGTTCTCAGGGAAGCTGCTTCAGTGTTGGCTGCACTCTAGGGTACTCAATCTGATATCTTGGGTTTTTCATCCTCATCACGGATGGACAGGAGAATGGAAAACTACTGACAGTCCAGGGCACCTGGAGAAGGTTTCTCTCCTGAACACTTGGATGAGTCTCTTTCAAGTTACATTAGCATCAAACGTACTAGCTATGTGGAAAAAGTTGATTCTTAGTGACCTATGATGCAAGATGGACTCACAGGGAGGTAACAATGGTTAATGTCCCTAAGCTTTACATGAATTTTGTACACAGTGTGGCTGAAGGAACAATGAATATGGCTGGCTTGGGTATAGTAATTTCCTGCTAGGAATGTCCCCAGTGTGGTCTCTTACTGAGTAACATGCCCTCTCTCCCAATGCTTTCTGCTGTGTGTTTCAGGATGTTACTGTTATACAGCAGTAGATACAACTTTGGTACCAAACCTGAACTGAAGATTTAATTTTCAAGTTCAAGTTTGTGTATGTGCTCAAACCTAAGCACAAATTAAATAAATGACATGTCAAATACATAAATGCTGACAAATACAAAGAAGAACAAATTACACATGCGATAAAGAGGATTAAGGATGGGTAATCTTTTAAAAAGAAAAAAATATATGATAAGAGGGAAAACGTATAATAGCTTCCCTTGGTACAAGTACCTAATTAAGTAATTGATCTAAAAGTTCCTACGCATGATGTATTTTTCAAACTGAAACTAAAGTGGTGTGTGTGTTTCCATTCTGCAGCAAAAAGTTTATTTTTGCTGTTTTTGGCTTGCACATTCTCACCTCATTATTTTAAATAATAATATAGGCTGTTGCCTCCCAGAAAACCCTACTGCCATCCAACTATCAGCCTGTGTGTCACAGTAAGCATCTTCACTAACACTTATACTGTCGACTGGAAAGCACGACATACAACCAAACAAGTACATACTGCATTTGTATTGATGCTTTGAACATTCTGGTTAATTAAGGATTTGCAGATATATGAGTCGGAGATCGTCACATAACAACACATTGCATGGTGTGGTGTGTTGGTCTTAGTGGACTCCAACATCACACAATGCTCAGTAATATGTTAAAGACTGAGATATTTGGCAATTGAATGTCTTGTTCTGCTTTGTTGTAGTATGTGAATGTAAAGTGACACATTAGACTACCCTTATTTTCATTTAGTTGGTAAAGAATAAAATAGCTCCCTCACAAAACTTATTTCCAGATGAATTTAAAGGGCTAAAACATCAGCAGTAAACACCAACAGCAGTAGGCAACTGAAAATTTAAGAAATCCATGTATTATTTCAAAGGTTAATCAAGAATCAACACTTGTCAGAGTGGTTTTCTATAACTCATACAGACAGTTTTTTTTTTAATTTCTTGTTCACTGAGTTTCTATGTTTTTCCAAGTAGTTTTGCACACACACATACACAGATACACACAGCATTCTCTATAAAACCTCATTTGTCTAGTCATCAAGG
Source organism: Protopterus annectens (assembly GCF_019279795.1). Taxonomy (NCBI): domain Eukaryota; kingdom Metazoa; phylum Chordata; order Ceratodontiformes; family Protopteridae; genus Protopterus; species Protopterus annectens. The sequence goes on from NC_056739.1 coordinate 1,307,600,199, forward strand.
AACCAAAACATGAAACAGGAATGCCCGAAATATCAAAAGGCAAAACTTCAAAACTATATATTTTTTTACAGGGGGGCAAACTGCCTTGCACCCCCAGTGCTGGGGCAAGCCCCCCCTACCAAAACTTACATATAAAAAATAAGATGGGAGAAATTTAAACATCACTGTTGGTCACACTTGCAAACCACACAAGCAGTGATTTCCTATTGAAAACAGTCAGCATTCTGTTCTTCAGCAACTTTTGATTCATGAACTTGTCAACTGAGCAAGTTAATCTCAGCCCCCTGTAGATATACCATAAATGCAATATATCATGTACATTTATATGCAGTATAAACAGCTAATATGACACTTTAGAAGCCAGATTCAAAATAGTGGAGGGCATCTGTCACCCTTCAGTGCTACCTGATACTAAATGCATTTCCACCACTGAGTATGATATACTAGTTGCACAGTACATTCTATACTACCACTGACCGTATGCTGTATGTGTTATAAATACCAGTTATCCCATGAGCTGGTAAGGAGATTCACAGACAGTCCCAACTGTATGTTGCCTATGCTCTACATCCATGTCAGAGAAAACTGTGATGCAGGAAGTACAACGCATAACATGATAAGGGCGACATACTGTAAGGCAGTTCCACATAAATGAAGTATGAATTCTTAACAAAGATGTGTTTTGAGTTGTCCTGAGTGTACAAGGGTGATGATTTGTACAGGTATACAACTGTAAGTACACTTGTGCAAAGCCACTGTACGGTTCCATCTGTATGTTAGAACTGGTGCTGAGGTATCTGGGTTTTTCACCATGTGATGCCTGTAATACTGCTACCAGCATATAGGAGGAGCAATGCATTCTCTGAAACAGCTCATTTTGTTGGTGGGCTGTGCCATTACTTAGCGATGCCATTGTGAAGTATTTGGGTGTGGTATGTGTGAGACAGCTTTTGGAATTATATGTTGAGTTCCAGAATTCCTCATCTGACTATGTTGTATGAGGAATTCCATAGCCCTTTTGCTGCATCCAGTGCTACATAAACACAAGAGTAAAATCTTTTGAAATCCTCTGTAGGTATTGGTAAAGTATATGTGCAGCACTGCTTTCCTGGGTACAAAGATGAACTGACTGTAGTGTGATAAACAGTCAATTATCCAATGCTTCCACAAGTCTTTCTTACTTTTTGTTTTATATTTATTTTGTAAGCTTTGCAGCTGTAGTTTGGTGCTATACTATTTTAACAAGATTTTTTTTGTTGCAATGAATGCTTCATTTAGTGTGGTATCACTACTGAGGTGGCGTGATTATCTGCAGCTCTGATGTCAATCAGGAGACGTTAGATGAGTGAGAAGCTGTGTGTGAGGGTTAGAAGGGGAGAGTAGTACCAGTCACCCGTCTCTCCTTTATATTTCTTCTAGGATAGAATCAAGTACTCTTTCACAAAACCAGGAACTCACCACTTTTTTCAGTGTCACAAAGCCTTTTGTATTACAGGGTTGGCATGTAATGTGTCATTGTGATCTGTGACCTATCGCTGTTCTTCCTTTTCTAAATGATATTGTCCCATCAACGTTCCCTTCTAGTAAAAAATTGACTCGTCTGTGTCATATTGTTGCTTACTGCAAAAGAAAAATAGTGATTTCTTAAGCAGCGGACGATTCACCTTCTGTTACACTGCTCTTACTTTTACTGACTATTCAGACAAATTAGTGGTGTTCTTGACATGCATTTGTACGGGAGCCATTCAGAGGAACTTAAAAGCAACTATAAAAATGTGGGTACAGCTAAGCCAATCCTCACAATTATTTTTTCCTTCTATGTTTCTTCCAGAAATTTTGCTTATCAGACACATAACTATGTGCCTGTATCACATTTGGAAGATCGTTCTCTGTTTCACCAAACTGTCAAAGTAAGAAAGAATGAAAGGGAAGGCACATCGCCGCTATTAATAGGAGAATGAGGTCCATGGCACCTGTTTTTAGCTTGAGTAACTAAGTTTGGATTCCATGGTGATCTGCAACTTTTAAGGCAACTTGGGCACTATATAAGGTGGTCCCGTGCCTAACGTCTTACTAGATATTGATATAAACTGATGAGATTAGCAAATGTCACTTTTCAGTCCACACACATTTTAAGAGTTTCTGGGCAAATAGTACAATGTGTTTTTCCAAAAAAGAATGAGATTTCATGGGTGCTAGAAATCTAAATGCAAATGCCACTTGCACAGCAACACTTCAACCTTTCTGTTAAGTAGAAATGGGGCACAGTATTTGGTTGCAGTTTTTGGTCAAGGACAATGGTCTAGGTCTTTTTTTTTACCAAAGTACACACAGCCCAGGATAAAAGGAATATGCTTTTCTTTTGTTTTTGGTCCCATTAGAGTTGTTTTTCATTACAAGACTGTCATGTGAGAGAGTGCAATGGTTTTGTTATAATCATGCTTTCAAGAATCATAGAAAAAACTGCTCTAGGCTTAAAGAACAGTCCTTACTTTATGAAGATATTAAAATTGTTACAACTTTTTGAGTGCTACAGAGTACAATGAGATGGAAAAAAGAAATCATAAAACAAGGTTAGTTCAGTTGTTCCATAGGAGAGAAATCTCATTTTGTTTACTGACTGTATTTTTTGTTCGGTACAAAATCAAATCAGGAATAGGTCTCAGTGGCCTGGGACTTCAAACATGACCTAAGTTCAGCAGTCATACTGTTTCTACCATGGATAACAGATGATGCAGAGGTTGGACTACCCTACCCAGGTTTAATACATACATTTTAAGATACCACTCTTTGATATTTATTGAACAAAACTAGCCATCTAATTGTAAGGCGGACCAAATGCACCACTGAAAGAATCTAGGAAATTGTGATGGTCTGAAGGTATGAAGTTTCTTTTAAAAACTGTGTTTTGCAAAGTACTGTTTAATGATCTCTCTTTTCAGAATTAATATTCTGGTCATAACCAAGAAAAAAATGAACACACAGTATGATTTAAAGACTTGCACATATAAGCAAGCTTTGAAGTATGGTGGACTGCCCCATTTCATAGTCAGTTATGCCAGAACTGGCAGCAGCCTCTCTCTAGCCTTAGGAGCAATGCTACCTCCTACTTTTCAATAAGTTCAAAAAGACAGATAATGTACTGTCAACACTTGGCTAGTAGAAACACTGACCTGTATTTTTTATGTTTTTTATAACACGTGAAGTATTCTTCAATGTCACCATGCTATGCATTTCACTTTATGGCAAAAGGAGTACATTTCTGGATTTTTATTTATTTACTGAGGGAGGTAAGCATAGCATGGGTGCTTATAGTGGGAGATACGTTACAAGACAGTATATTGGTTGGATAGCAGTGTACCTATCTCTACTACAGATGTACCTCAGTTTAGACTGAGACCCTCTCTGTTTAGATTGAGATTTACATCTCTCCAATGTGTTCAAAGACTTGATAATGCTGCTCTACACTATTCTTAATTGTGTCTGCCATTAAGTGTAGCTGCATTTCCATAAAAGACAAAAATCAAAGGACAGTAGTTGCTATATGGGTTTTGTGGAGAATGCTCCATCATTTCCACAGCACTGATAGAAACTGAGTCAGCAGGAAAACATTTGCAAGAAGCAGAAGTCTGCCCAAAAGCAGTTGTATGCTGACAGAGCAATAGCATGGTGGAACATTAAAGAGAAGAGAACTTTCAGCTGTATACTTCTAAGATAAATGAATGCACGAGAGCCTGTTACTGTCTGGATAAAGACAGCGGTCTGTTGCACGTCAGTCTATAAACTTGCATTATTGAGTCAGTAAAATGCACAAACTCACTTATTATCCATGAGGTCAGTATTTATAGTCCTGCTTCTCATTAACAGTATGCATTTAAGCACTGGGTGGTCAGCTCAGAGTAAGCTGGCACAGAACTAATAACCAGGCTTTCTGAGTCACACAGCAAGCCAATTAAATTAAGTCACATCATAGCGGATTTCAGTCACCTGCAGATCTAGACTGATGTCACATAATCTAGCAGTTTAGCTCAAATAGGTTATAGTCTTTCTGACTGTGATAGCTAATGTTCTTCAATGTTTTTATTTCAGTCTTTTAAAATGGGGTCAGAAAAAATGCGACCAATTTTGCAATAAAGGAAGTACTGGGCTATGCTGTTTAAACTGAATATGCTATGTTACATCTTAGATTTGTACCAGTCAAACTGCTTGATATACATTGTTGTCAAAATTAACAGCAGACAAATGGGAAAGAATACATGCTGTGCCATTCTCTTACCCAAACAGTTTTACACTGGCTCATATATAGCATATAGTATTTGTTCTGATATGTACCTCTGTCCATTTATTCCATTTGCGCCAAATGCAGTGCCTGTTTACTACCTCTGAGGTCATGTATTGTACCATTTTTTTCTATTACCTCAGCAACAGCAACCGAAATAAATCATCACAGAATACGTAAACACTGTTATAGATGGAACAACATGAGAATTGTGATTATATATTTTGGGAGATAATTTTGTATGTCTGTTCCACTAGCAGTGTATTTTATTTTAAAGTGAAGTCTTTTTAAATTTTTTCTAAGTTTAATCTTTATACAAAATTTTAATAAAGCATTTATATTCTTGTTATGGTAGGGTGTCTTTTTAAAATGTTGTTTATTTTTTTTTCTTTGTGGCCTGTCACCTTTTAAAGATATGTAAGTTGGGTGTTTGTAACTCTTAACCATGATTTTGATGTCAAGCTAAGATAGCAATGATTTTTTTTCAATAAACATGTAACTTATGCTTTATGGCTATGATGTGTCTTTGTCTTCTCTTGCATATTTTACTATTAAAAATGTACACTTAATCCTTGTGAATTATGATCATTAATATTTGTCATTCTTGAAATTACAATACCACATGGCAGCAGACAATTCAGGAAGTCATATAACATGCATCATGACTGTGATGTTTGTCTTATTCTTTTCTTATAAAAATCTACTGGTTAGAGCACATATTTTTAATCACCAAAAGCAGTGATCAGTGGCATTTTTGTTACTGAAATTATAATACCATACAGCAGCGCATATTATGGAGTAATCATATAGCATGCTTTATGGCTGTGAGATTTGTCTTATTCTTTTGTTGTAAGCAGGTATGCTTTAATCCACATGAACTGTGGACATTGATACCTGTCACTGTTAAAACTAAAGTACCATACAACAGTACAGAATTGAGGTAAATGTAATTTGTGGTTCATGACACTGCTGTTTTTTGTTTTGCTTTGCATACTTTCATTGTCATGAACAGATACTCTTTAATCCATTTGAATACAAATGTTTATGGAGTGTACTGATTATGCTCTGATATTCAGAGGTGAATCATCACACTTGAGTTGAATTTTTTGGCCTCCATATCGTGAACTCATAATAACATGGTTAGCATCGGTGACACTCATAACCCTCTATATCTGTCATTGTTAAAAGTACAGTGCCACACAACAGCACAGAATTCAAGTAAAGCCACTGATGTTAACAAAAAAAAAAAAAAAAAAACAGTAGCTCATGCTTGTTTTGTAAAATTGGTAGTTATATACTTACCATAGCACTGGATCCTTTCATCTATGTCCATCCAATAGGACCAATGCGTCTTTGGGCTGCTTGTCTGATCTGAGATGGGAAAATGAATGGTCCAGCCTTGAACTCCCTTATGTTTTAACTCTTATAATGCACATGTGGGTGAAGCTACTTCGGACCGAGTTTGTTGCCAAATAGAATGGCCCTATAGTAGTAGCAGTGAAGAACAGCTCTAATGGTGCTTTGGGTCCTTCAAGAATGGCAATTTGGAAAAGGTATGGTGAGAGAGTTGTCATATCAGATGGATGCAGATGAAAAGCTCCAGCATTATGGTAAATATGTAATGACTGTATCCTATTAATCCCATCTGTCCAATCCAACTGAAGGGTCAGAATCCCTAGAAATGGAATACTTGTGTGGCATCAAGATCGGAGACAGTAGAGGATAGTGGCACTGAAGAAAGGACGGAAGCCCTAGGCCTTAAACACATTCAGTTTGCAATGGCTGGCAAAGGTGCGCAATGTCGACCAAATTGCTGCAGCACAAATTTTATCAACTGAGGAATTTCTATAGAAAGCTGGAAAAATGGTGACAAGACCTTCCAGAATGAGCCTTTTGCCTGCAAGGCAAAAGGAATGTTGTGTGCAGAAAACACAAAGTAAATACTGTCAGAAAGGCACCAGGATGGAGTGACTTTTGAAATTTTAGAACCATCCTTGTTTGCTTACTTACTGCAAAGGACACAAACAATTGAAATTTCTTCCTAAATGGTTTAGTTCTGTGTAACTAAGATCTTGGTCATTTGTGAAAATCCAAGGTGTGGAGGATGTATTTCCCTTTGTTCGAGTGACTAGAAAGATGGATGGGATGGCTCAAATTAGGTTTTGAAGCCACCTTGGGGACAAAGGATGGGTTAGTATGTAGTGAAACTTTGTAGTTATAGAATACTAAGTAATAACAAGAAGAAGACAGTGTCTGTTATTCTGATATCCTCCTGTCAGAAATTAGGGCCACAAGAAATTAAGTTTTCTAGGAGAGAAACTTTAAAGGAGTGGAAGACAGTTGTTCAAATGGAGACTTTGTCAGTGCTTCCAGCACAAAGGTTAGGTCCTTTGATAACCTCATGGGACAAGAAATGGTCATTTGCTATCATTTCATTCGATAATTCAGGCAGTTAACTTGAGATTATATAGGTCCAGATGAGGCAGCCTGGATGAGTGGAGTAGTAGATCCTTCCAGGAGTCCAAAAACCAGGGATGCTCTCTGATGTCAGGTTTTAGCAAGGGAACCAAATTTGCCTGGGGCAGTGAGAAATGAGGGTTACTGTAGTTTTGTATCTTTAGGCTTTTTGTAAATATTTGGGTGTTGGGGGCAGAGGAGGAAAAACATAAAGGATCCAGAAGGCTACTGCCCAACTAGAGCATCTCTTGGGAACTGCCCCTTTGGAGGAATCAAGGCAAAGAAAGTGCTACACTTGATACTGGATGGAGAGACAAAAAGGTTGCAGCAAGTTTGGCCCCAGAAGTTGAATATCTGTTGTGCTACCTCTCTATTGAGAGGCAACAGAATAGATTTTCTGAACTTGTCAGCAAGACAGCTGGTTATAATGTGAAGCAAATGTCTGTTGCCACATGTTCATGCCTTTCTGGCATAAGGGATGAGATCTAGTCCATACCTGCCTGTTGAGGTACCATATCACTGTCAAGTTGTTAGTTTGGATGGAAATCATTCCCAGAGGTCCATTCTCTTAGAGCTCCTGCAATGCAGGGATGACTGCTCTTTCCTACTGGACACTGAAGGGAAGGTTGGCTTCTTGCTGATTCCAAGTACCTTGGATCTCTCCACAAAATGTAGGATGTGCCCTTAATGACAACCATTATGGTGGAGTGACATAACAAAACCTCTCATTGAAAAGAATACATGGTGAAGTCAGCCACCATTGTAAGAGAAGTCTGCAATGGTGGGTGATTATTATCAGAAAGGAAGGGTTGTCCTAATCATGAGACCACTAAGCTCTGAGCAGCCAGTGAAGTATTCTCATGTTATATTGAGCAAATTGCACCATAAATTATGGAAGGAGCCATCAGTCAAAAGTCTCTAAGGACTAGCACCACTGGTGGAGAATGACACTGCACATGTTACTTTGTCCAAGTGGCATCCTATGAATTGGCTGTAGCTTTGATTTTTCATAGTTTATTGGTATGCCCAATGTTAGACAAAGGTGAAGTAAGTAGTCTCGGACATCAGTCAAGGAGTCTGTCTTGTCAAAGCAGCAATAAGCTAGTCATCCAGGTATGGAAACATGCAAATCTCTTGTAGTTGCAAATGAGCTGCAACCCCTACTATGTACTTGGTGAGCACCCGAGGTGCTGTGGTGAAACCAAAAGGCAAGACTTTGAGCTGAAAATGACTGCCTTCCTGCCAGAAACTTAAGTATCTCCTAGAAGCAATGGCTATTTTGATATAAAGATAAGCATCTTGGAGATTTACAGAGCACTTCCAACAATTTGCTTGCAGACAAGGCAAAAGTGTTTGCACTGTGACCATCCTGAACTGGGTCTTTTTTTTACAAATCTGTTTAAATGGCTGGGGTCCAGAGCTGGCCCGAGGTCCTTGTTTTTTATCAGAACCAAAAACTATCCTGAATAATATCCTGACCCTATCTGATCTTCTGGGATTCCTGGGTAACTATATTTTCTAGAAAAGAAAGAATTTCTGTTCTGGCCAAGTTTTGTTGATGGGGTGGTATGTCTGGAAGCAGCCAATCTGATATGTGGGCTAGACATGACAAGGGAATTACATAGCCTTTTATCCTTCTTACCCAAGAATCATGTATGATGGCCATCCATGCAAGAGAGTAGAAGGATAAATGACCACTGACTGCCTCCAGAGGGGAGAAGGTGAGCAGCCTTTCAGGGACATTTAGGCTGCCTTTCACAAGAGGTTCATGATTGCCCTGTTTTTTGTGGACCACCTCAACCTCTGGATTTATGACCTTTGAAGAGACTGCTTCTGCCACAGCTGCCCCTAAATAAATGGAGTCAAAGGGCTGATGTTGGGTTTTCCTAAACCATAGGAATTTGGATCCCTCTTAGTTTATATTGTATGATTGTCATGGGGGTCTCAAACTTTACTCTTGTGGCAGAATGTGTATTTCCATCCTGCTTACACTTGTGCATTTTTTCCTTGATGCAAAGACCAAAGAGGGAGGATCCATCATATGAAACTTGTATAAAGGATGGTTTAAACTTATCCACAAAGCCGCAAAGGACAGGACAGGCATGATGCCTCATTCAAATACCCACACCTGCCACTTGTGCCACTCTGCCAGCTGCATTTGCATTAGTGACACAAAGAGATTGGTAATATTGAACAAAGTGTTCAAAGTAGTTTCTAGTTGCTTTCTAAAGTCGGGGTGGCAGGCTTCTTCAAAAGGGGTAACTCTTAATTTGCTAGGTCTCTGAAAGCTGTTCATGTGAGCAGCATAGTTCAAGTTCCTAAGGATGAATGTGCCTAAAGCATATGCCTGATTCCCCATTGTGTCCAAAGTCCTGGACTCCTTGCTTTGCAGATGGACAGAGGCTGTATCATTTGTCAGCTTTCTCTTTGTTGCTTCTGTCACAATATTAGAGTCCACCAGAGGACCCTTAGACCAAAACTGCTTTGTATTTTGTCAGGCTTTCATGGAATTAACATTGTGGAATCAAAATCCTGCCATGGCCTCCTAGCGGAAAGTCAGTTAGGTAAACTGTAGGACATACCACCCAAGAAGTTGAAGGGTCCAAGCAAAAGGCCTCAAAGAGGACCTTCTCATCCTGAGAGGGCAGACCTGTTGATCAATTTCTCTGCAGTCACATCAATTCTAGGATGACACTATAGTTAGTATCTTCTGCAGGGAACCATGGGGAGCATGCCTCTTAAGCTGCAAACATTGAAAATAGGAATAAAGACCCTTTAAAAGTAAAAACATTCAGTCTAAAACTAGATTTCTAAATGACATAACATTTGAATATGAAACAGTACATGACTCTTCCTGCTTCCAGTAAGAATGTGGGATACTCAGAAACACATAAAAAAAAACAGTGTGACAAAACTGATGAAAAAATATAAGCACGTTATCAAAAAGACAGTGTAAGAAATTCTGTAGACAATTTACTTCAGTTCAGCTCCCAAATCCAAGCCACAACCAGGTATCGGGTCCTCTCACCTTCTCTGGTGAAGGATACCAAGAACTTCTATGCTTCTTAGTGGTGCATGTGTGTTAGTAGTCCACCCTCAGTGGTCAGACTGTTTCTGACAACTTCCTGTGTCTTGGCCTTAGCATTCATGAAAATGTCAGTGATCCTATGACATTACTTTATTATTGTCCTATTATTGCCACTCACTGTTTTTTTCTATCCTGCACCAAATCCTGACACACCTGGTCATAGACAGCCTTGTTTACATTACTGCTCTTAAGGAAATGCATTCTGTGAGTGCAATGTGCCCACAGTAGCACACCTGTCTTCTCTGTGGTGAACATTTCCAGCTATAGCCATTTGAGACACAAGAGGTGTATATCTGTGGATCACACATGTATGTCAATGTTTCTTTCTATGACTGTCCATGCCAGACAACAATTGTCTCCATACTGTCCCCAGCCCCCTTTTTAATGCACACAGGCCTGTGTGCTAATGTGGTGTCACCATGCCAAAACTGTGCCATTTTGTGGCAGCAGTTTGCATGCTAGTTATCCCTGCTGTCTATCAAACCTGTGTTGACAGTATCTGTACCTAATATCCTTTGTAGTATTTCATATAATACATATGCATATGGTGCAATGTTGCAAGCAATATACTGCTGCACAATAACAGGGCCTCCAGTAGTACTTCAACATGGACTGAGTATGTTATCTGTGCCCTCTCAGTTTGATCCCCCTTGCAGGAATGCAAACTGTCCTGCTCTGTTTCCTGTGACCTGTCAAGTTGGTCTCCAGCATGTCAATCTGCTGCCTTGCCCTGTGGTGTGTTACCCCACACACCCCTCTGCTCAGTTCCTGTTCCTGTTGCATCCATGCATCCCTGTGTAATTACTGCAACCTCAAGGTCTCTAATCATTAGCCCTGTTTGCTTATATGGCAGTACACACTTTTATCAACTAGATTTTATTTCTCTAATTTGATCAGAGTAAGGCAAAGAAAAGTGGCAGCTATGCTTTTTTATTATGTTCAGACAGGCCTCATATATAGTAACTATGTTAATGAGGTAATTCACTGAACATGTCTCTGAATCATGGCTAAAATGCAATGGGCTGCCTGCGAAGGTCTAAGCTGTGATGCTTGTATCCGCCTGTTCCCAGGCTGTGGGGTCATGAGTAGTGTGCATGTGTATATAACCATTATGGGTAACATATTGCGACCTATCCATGCAAGTGTTACTCTGCATCACACTAGCATACTGACTGATGATGTATATAGGATGGTGTCCAGTACATGTGGCCATGCACACCAGGCTATAATTTTTCTCCATGTTAAGACCTGCAGAGTGAACATTGAATGTTCAGATACTGACTTTAGTAAGAATCTCACATGGTGTTGCAAGGAGAGTAAGGTACTTGTACACCAGCTGCAGAGGGACAATACTGACCATTTGCCGGGGGAGAATGAGACCACCCTCTATAATACTGATGCCTTGTACCAGCTACCCAGAGTGCTGAGTGATTCTACTGACATCACCCACTCTGCTGAGCAGTGCAGGCACAAGTATAGTAACCTGTGGAAGTACAACCCAATCCTTCTCAACCAGTGGGAACAAGGTTAAGGAGAAGGAGCCATCTTATTATTATATGATTTCCCTATATAGTTTGGCACTGCACGTTAGGCCTATCACTTGTACCTGCAGCTGTCTTCTGTATGCTGTGATGATTATTGTTTGTTTTACATTTTCCTGCAGGAAGGGAAGCAGGCAAACATGAAGGTTTGTCTAAGGAGGCATGCCAGTTTCTCCAGGTGGTAGGTCAAGTGTGTTGTATTGCTGCCTGCACTGTAACATTTGAAAACATGTAACACATATGTACTAAACTTTCTCTTTTTTATTTGTTTTTGTGTGTGTGTGTGTGTGTGGCAGGAGTTTATTTGGTTTGTTGTTTTTTTTTTTTTCCCTTTATTTTCTTTTTCAGTGTGATTAGCCATGATGCAATCAGTGGTGAGGCAGAAGCCAGTTCACTATGCACTGGCCATGGCATGTACTGTTGAGTCTGCTGTAGACCTGTGTAACCACCTCTCAGGGGGTGAGGGGGGAGCAGAAGGATTTTCCTGAGTCGCCTAGCAGGAATTGCAGTGGCTAGTGAGGACCAATCTGGACCAGCAACTGGATGCTAAGATTGACACTCTGGCTTGCCCAGTATTGCCCTTTTCCAGTTGTTGGGGATGTGCGTGTTTGTAAGTATGTTACTAGAGTGGGGGTCAGCCACACCTTAATTATTTTTCTTGTTTCCCTCTTTCTGTACCTCGCATGGAATATTGTCTAACTCCAGAGATTTTCCTTTTGCCTGAAGGTATATTTGATGTTTTATTTCCTCCTTTGTTATAGGTGTTGTTAGGCAGTTAGCTTCTTCCTTACTCTTGAGTTTGCAGTTCTCCCACTCTTCTAGCCATACATACTGTTCTTGTACACAGAGGTGGCCTTTGTAATAATTCCGAGTTGAATACAGGACTCCAGATCTCTCATTATTTCCTTCTGTTTGAGCGTCTCTTATTTTTGTTACATCTCTGTTAACCTTCAGTTGCCTTAGTTTTTGTGCTTATAGCTTTTGTGATTTACATGTATATTCAGAGTAACTCTTTTTCAAAGCTGGTAATCCCTTCTCATTTAATTTCCTAAGTGCTTCCTCCATCACTTCCTTAAGATGCTTCATCTTTTCTCTCTCTTCCTGTTTTAAGTTTCTCCCCTTCTCCTATAATTTTTTTTAAGGCTGTTAATGTATCCATGTACCCAGCCTTGTTCTCACATTACTGCTTTCCTTCCACTCCTAAACATTAGATTTAGTTTCCTGATTATATTTTTCCTATATTTTATCTCATCACACACTGCTTTATGACTGTGGTGCAGACACTCATATACAGCCTTCCTTATCACCTCTTTATGCTTTTTACTTTTTACCTATATGAGGGAAATTGTCAGTTTCTGTCCTTGTCTCTTACCCTCAGCTCCCCTAAATGTGTACTCACCATTGCATGATTCAGTCAAATCTTTGGACGCACTTGTACAGATTTTACCTAATGTTCATCTTTCTGGGATGCGTATATCTTGTCCAGCCTAACCAAACTTTTAAACTTTTTTGCAGTAAGAGGAGAACTCTCTCCTTTCATAGCTATTTAAAGCTTCATTTTTCAGCTCAAACACTCTCATGTAATACCCTGGTATCTACCTTCCTGAGACATTTGTATCCTCTTTGAGCTGTTAGTGCAGTCCTCCGCTAAAACCAGCAGTTCTTATTGGAATCTGATTGTAATTTGTAATATTTTTTTATCACTGCTATTTTGTCTTTTAGGAAGGTAAAAGTTTCCCAGGGTGATTCTTTTGCCCATCCAGTTCTCTCTTGACAACACAAATCTCCCCCGGAGGTCATTAAAGCTTTCCTCTGGAGTTTTGGAACTCATCTCACCAGCAACAATACCTCTCTTCTACTTGCTCCCTCCCATTCAGCTGTGTACCCTTCTTAACCCCTTTCTCCTTAAGTATGTATGCTCCTCATTCATCAGATGCATTTCTTGCAACATTTTTAGCTTTGGTTTAACTTCTCTTAAACAGGTTATCACTCCACTTTACCTAAGTTTGTGACCCCATTTACATTCCTTTTTTAACACGCTTCTTTTTGCATTTTAATTCCTTTTCCCGGTGACCTTTGTATAAATCTTTATCACAAATTTTACTAGCTTATTAGTCTAGTACTTTACCAGACTTCTTGTAGAAATTATTGTAGCACACAAAAGTGCTACCAGCACTAAACATTCTACAAGGAAACAGCTGCAGTACTTATTATTAATGCCCACCCCACCAGGCATGTCTAAAGGTCAGTTCCCTGTGCTTTCTCCTGTTAACCTGGTGAACTTGGGCATCCTGAGGCAATGCAGCAACTGCCTCATGTACACTGACATCCCTCTCCTCTTACCTCCCAACACTCAGACTTACGATATATGCACTTATATATCCAAATTGGAAGCTACGCATTCTCCAGCCAAGCTAGGAATAGCTGGTCAAGATGAGAAGGTCAACACATGCACCACACCACATGGAACACATAACCCTCCAGAACACACACCAGCACTGCCTTTACATAAAAACAAAAATCACGCACCCACCTTCGCGGAGGCTCTCAATAAAAATCTACCCAAACAGCAGAGGCCTCCAAGGCAGAAACGCACTCAACCACCACAACACAACACTAATCATGAGACACATAACTCTCTTAAACAGTGTGCCACTCAACCAAACCCCCTAAGGCAAAACATGCCCACACACTAGTCATAGGTGACTCGATAGTGAGGCACACTGATGTCCCACTCACTAAGTTGAATAAGGGGACGGTAACAGTCATCTGCCTGTCAGGTGCCAGAATCCAAAACATAACACACACTCAGGTCCCTCAACAACATGTACAAATATGACTCTGTCATTGTACATGTGGGTGTGAATGATCTGAAATGTACCACCCTGGACTATATGAAAAGAGACATGGAGGAGCTCTCAGATTATGTAGCCCATGCGGGTATGACACTAGCCTTGAGCTGCATCCTACCATCACCCAGAATGATACCACAGTGCAAGCAGAAAATGATTGATTTCAACAATTGGCTAAGTTTCTGGTGTCATTCCAATGGGATCCAGTATCTGTCTGTCTGGATGACATGATTGACAGACCTCGATGCTTTGCCAGAGATGGCCTGCATCTGTCACCCCTGGGCTTCTGGATACTGGCCAAGGCTCTTGCCACCCCTATAGTGCCTTTTTAGGCTGTGTTCCAAAGACCAAATTAGCACCATAACAGCTACAAACAAATGCAATCTGAGGATCATGCTGCTCAACACTATAAATCTAAATCTCAAAATGCACGCCTTTGAAATATTTGTGCTGTAACAGAGACCTGGTTCAAGGCAGCAGAAAGCACCCCTGCACTACCAGGCTGTAACTCATTCCACACTTTTCGGCACTAGAACTTGGACTGAAGCTCTAAAAGCGGTGGTGTTTCCATATTCATAAAGGATGCACACACCTCCAGACTGGTAGCCCAACATAATGAATCAGCACTACTTCAGCTGCAGCTAACATTGGGTAAGACAGGAATTCAGGTCTTAGCCTGCTATTGGTCCCCAACCATGTCCCAAGACTCACACTACCATTTTCCTAAGCACCCTGGAGAATATCAGGGTCCAACCTAACACTCTCATACTGGGCAACTTCAACTATCCCTCTATTAACTGGGAAAACTACTCGTACCAATACACTTGTCCAACTTTTCCTGGAATTCATTAATTCCAATGCTCTGGACCAGCTCGTTCTTGCCCCCACTAGGGGTAGCCACATCCTTGACCAAGTC
Source organism: Protopterus annectens (assembly GCF_019279795.1). Taxonomy (NCBI): domain Eukaryota; kingdom Metazoa; phylum Chordata; order Ceratodontiformes; family Protopteridae; genus Protopterus; species Protopterus annectens. Next base: position 1,307,615,332 of record NC_056739.1, read on the forward strand.
ATTACTAGCATGGGCGACTGTTGCTCTACAGCAGTAGTCAACTCCTCCCTGGTTAGATCCGACCACAATCTAATTACCTTGGAAATCCACATCCCCCTCACCCGCAAAGGTAACCACCATGAAAAACTTCTCCAAAGGTTACTTTGGGCTCCTAAAAACAAAGGTAGCTAACTTCACGGCATACATGCAAATGGAGAATAGTTGCATGACTGCCGAATCATACACCAGTGCACTGTACGAACACGTACACAAATGCATGGATCTTGCCATACCCAATAGAACCAAGACACTCTCTACCAAAAAAAGGAAGCCAATCTGGTGGTCCCCTGCCATAAACAAATTCTACAACAGAAGGAGGAAACTGATGCGGAATAAGGTGAAGTCCCTAGATTGGAAAAACTCCCTTATCAGCCTCAACAAAAAGTTGCGATCCCTCATCAAATCCTCTAAAGCTAATTATGAAAACAGAATTGCAGCAAATAGTAAAGACAACCACAAGGCCTTCTATAGTTATGTAAAGAATCTCCATGGTAATACCCAGATTTGCTCTGAGGTACTGCACAATGGTACCTCCTACACCAAGCCAACAGATATTGCCAATATACTGGCCAACATATTTAGTGCCAACTTTACCCCTCCCCCCCAAAGGACCAATCTTAATACCAGTAGATTGCCAGGCACTCAGTATTACTGCTGCACAGGTTAAAACAGCACTGTCCAAGGCCAAGAATACAGGTTCTATGGGACCTGACAATATCACTGGCTGTGTTCTACATGGAGAGTGAACTGGCACCTCACCTTTGTGCCCTGTTCAATCACAGCCTCGCCTCAGGCTTTGTCCCTACCAAATGGCGAACTGCTACAGTGAGCACTCTCCACAAAGGAATTTTATTGAGAGCCTCTGCAGAGTTGGGTGTGTGGTTTGTGTTTTTATGTGAAGGCAGTGCTGGTGTGGTGCTGGAGGTCTATATGTTCCATGTGTTGCTGTGCAAGTGTTGACTTTCTCCTCTTGACCAGCTATTCCGGTCTTGGCTGGAGAGTGCGTGGCTTCCAATTTGGATATATAAGTGCATCTCTCGCAAGTCTGAGTATTGGGGGGTAAGAGGAGTGGGTTGTCAGTGTACATGAGGCAGTTTCTACATTGCCTCAGGATGCCCAAGTTCTCCAGGTTAATAGGAGAAAGCACAGGGAACTGACCTTTAGACATGCCTGGAGGGGTGGGCATTGACAATAAGTACTAGAGCTGTTTCCTTGTAGAATGTTAAATGCTAGTAACACTTTTGTGTGCTACAATAATTACTACAAGAAGTCTGGTAAAGTGCTAGACTAATAAGCTAGTAAAAGTGCAGGAGAGGAGAGAACTAGCAGAGCTAAGGGAAAAACTGAAGAGCAGACTTTGGCACTGTTCAGAAGCTTACACACAGTCCTGGATACAGCAAATCTGTATCTGGACTAGACTAGTTACAGGAAAGGTGGGCTTTTAAACCAGAAATTTTAAAGAGATGGAAAAACTGCCCAAACAGCTAATAAACTACAATTTTTGGGCCAGAAACCACTCTTCTTATGGTAGATAGGCTACCTAGTGCTTACCACTCACACTGATAAGCTAGAAGGCTTCCCTCTAACACAGAAAGACTTGGGGAGCTCAGAAGCTTACATGCAGTACTGGATACAGCAAATCTGTATTTGGACTAGACTAGTTATACGAAAGGCAGGAAAAGTGTGAATGCTGGCTTTTAAACCAGAAAGTTGAAAGAGATGGTAAAACTGCCCAAACGGCCAACAAACTAAAATTTCTGGGCTAGAAACCACTCCTCTTGTGGTAGATAGCCTACCTAGTGCTTACCTCTCCCACTGATAAGCTAGAAGGCTTCCCTCCAACATAGAAATGCTTGGGGGGCTCAAAGCTTAGAAACAGTCCTGGATATAGCAAATCTGTATCTGGACTAGACTAGTTACAGGAAGGGTAGTTTATTACAGAAAAGCAGCTAAAACAGCACTAAAGACAATTCAAGTGCAGTGCAAGCTAGCACACTTGAGTGTGTAGCAATATTAAAGCAAATGCAGTTTAGATAAATGCAATTTATTCAAACTGTATTCTGAACTTAATTTAATTATTGTTTCATTCAACTCTGAACAGTTAAAAAGTGCCAAAAAATATACTCATCAGATGAGAAGCACACACAGTCAGAACACAATGCAATTCTAGCAAAGTTTTTTTTAAAGTGGAAAGGGAAAAAACAAGAACAGAAGATAATTCAAGGTTAAGAGCCTAAGTGGGTTGGCCTTCTCAAATGTTGTCTCTGTATTAGGTAGAATGAGCCAATGACACTAGACTGGGAGGAGTGTCTCAGATCAAATTTACAGTAGGGGTGGGCAACTGCAAAGCCACCAAGTATAAGAACAAGACACCAATAGAGAGAGGGGGCTGCAAAACTATAACAGCTACTAGTTACACTATTAGGCAGAAAACACTACATAAATGTTTATCACAGCAGAAAAATAGCAGTGAGGCATGAAATGAAAGTTTTAAACAGATAAAGGAGCAAGGCGATTCTAGAGAATGCTTTTAACTGCAAACAAATCAGTTATATGATATACTCCTTGGCAGGAAATCAGAACAGACAAATAGCAGGCCTCTATCCAGACTATGCTACCTGACTAGAACACAGAAGCCTCACCAAAAATGCACAGAAAAGCAAAGATATAGCACTCACAAACAGAAAATACAACTCTCAGTATGAAAAAAAACAGTTTACAGTTAAGTAACTCAGTAAAAATGCAATTACAGTAATGAAACACTAGCATTGAAAAATACAGTGAAAACAGTATAAAACGGTACACAAATGCAGTGAAACAGTAAAAAAAAAGCTTTATAACAGTGCAAAATATATTATATTCACTGTATAGCACAGTTATCATCATTAAAGAAGTGCAATTCAATGAAATAAATATAAGAAATAACTTATTCTGCTCATGGAGTCTTGGGGAATTTCTGCTTTGTCCCAGTGATGAATCACCACTCCACTGCTTGGTAAATACAAGCACAGCCCCCTGCAGACGCAGGGTTTAAATACCAGAAAGGATGAAAGAATCTAAAAGCTTGAATTAATACCTAGTCCTGCTAGCCCCTGCTCTTTCAACCAATCACTCATGCTAGAGAAGCTCAGGAAGCTCTGTTGCTCTCAATAACAGAGAAGACAGGGCACTATCATCAGAAGATGGCTGCCAGAAACACAGGAAACTCAACAAACAAAACAACCAGGCCTGGATAACAGCAGTCCTCTATCCAGACTATGCTACCTGACTAGAACACAGCAACCTCACAATAAATGCACAGAAAAGCACAGATGGAGCACTCCCAAACAGAGAATACAACTCTCAAATCTATATATGACAGAATACAATATAATGGGAATCTATGTGTGAGGCAGAGATCACCTGTTAGTAGCCTGAATGATAATGAGAAAAGGGACAAAGCTTTGAGACAATCTGCATAGTTTTTATGACTTAGGCGTTTGATTTTTTTTTTTTATGAGAAAGTACTGTGGTCATTCCACTTGTGGCATGTGTTTGGACAAGTACATGCTGGATGTATGATCATTCTAATGAGATCCAAGTACAGTGGAATGATTGCATGACTGGACCTGGACACCATACCTTTAGACTGAAGATGTGTGATGAAAAAGCACTTCTTTACAATAATGGATACTTGGTGATCAAAGGACATTTTATTGTTGATATAGGTTCCCAGATCCCTGACTACGGGATCAACTTTCTGGGGTGTGTTGTTAGTGTGATGGTTACAAGGAAAGTTGTGCTTGCCAAAAAATGCTATTATTCATTTCTTGGCATTTAATTTTAGTCCATGGTTTTGACACAAACTAGTTGTTTGGGAAAGTTCATCTTGGAGGATCTTGGTGTCCTATGGAGAGTTTATGGTGGCATAGAGTTTACATCTGGAAACTTGGCACCCATAAACCCTTAACATTTTCTTTGCCTTCTGAGAAGTAAATATGAAAAATGAGTGCTCCAAAGACTAAATGCTGGCGTCCATCACTAGTAATAGTTCTTTGGGCAAAGGTAGAGCTGCCCACCTTTCTCAGATTCTATCTGTGATCCAGTTTATATTCCTTCAAGTTACTTAAGGATGTACATTTCAATGGGAGAGTTTATCTACAATGCTGAATGGGGGATGGTGTCAAATATTTTCTATGAGGTATAGATATATGGTGTGCACTGATTTATCCCCTTCCATTGCTTCAGTAACCTTCTGTAAGAAGTTGACCAAGATGACAAAGTTAAGTAGGCAGAAACTGCCCCTGATGATTCTGAACTGGCTTGGATTCAACGTTTGTAGCTTGCCTTTATCCTCATTTATTAATTTCAAAATAATCCTTTCCATGGCCTTACAGATGTGGCTAGTCAAGCTTATGGGTCTAACATTGACAATGTCCATTGACACCCCATCTTTATGCAAGAGCATAACTGTTACTGCCCTCCATTAATCCAGCATGAAGCCTGCTTGGATGTTGATATATTAACTAACCTCTGTAAGGAGTCTGTCAAGTCTTGTTTCAGGCTAACCAGTAGGAAGCTTTGTATGTCATCTGGTCCCATTGTTGTAGTGTACTTGGTCTTGGAAAATGCCTGTGGACTTGTTATTAAGAGGTCTGAAGGGGAATTATAGATGCAGTTATGTGATATGGGAATATAGGAGGGGAAATGTGGGTGAAGTTTGAACTAAATTTGTCTGCTAGTAAATTGCTTATATCCAGGAATTTCAAATCATTTACTATTAGCTCTGTACAGTGCTGCAAATTGTTTCTGATGTTTCTAACATAGTTAAAGAAGGCTTTCTGGTTACCCTTTACCTAGTTGGTTATTTTTACCTCATATCTGGCTTTGATTGATATGATCAAGGTAACGAGCTTCCTATTAAGTTTAGCAAGAGTGTCTTTAACATCTTGAGAGTTAAGTTTATTTTTGCAGGCAATAACTTTTTTCTTTTATTACAGAGCCTGTTTATATTTGGGTTCCACTAAATGGATTTATTCTTAAATGTGGTTTTCTATTTACTTCAGAGGGGGATAGATGTGTCTATGCAGCTACTTATATGTGCACAGGATTTGACAGTAAATGATTCCATATAATTCAGATAATTGCTTAGTATTAGTATATTAACCTTAGCATAATCTCTGAAAACAGAGGTATTGGAAGATGAATTTGGTTTCAGTCTTTTAATGAATGTGACTGATTTGTGGTCCAGTTTAACCAGGGTGGCAGTCGGTGGAGAGCAATGTTGTCTCATATCGTTAAGGACCAAGTCCAGGATTTTATCACTCCTGTTTGGGGTACAGACTAAATGATCCAGATATCCTGTATTGATGAAATTGAAAAAATTGTGGGAACACATACTCAAGAATATACAAGTTTCCCAGTTAATGGAGGAGTAGTTGAAGTCATCTGGAATAATGGTGTTTGGCTTAATGCATAGAGACACCATACTAATTAGGTAGGGGATATGGACTGATGGGGTACATAGACGGGACCTATAGTTGGGTAAAACACAGTAAGAAGTTTTGTTAATGCCAAGTTGGAAGTGGAGGAGTTCCACGTCATTATCTCATCTAGCAAGTCTGGAGATGAATTGTTCTTTAAGAATATGTAGACACCATCACCTTTCGTGCCTTCATCTAAGGTGGTATATATAGATGTTTTCCAGGGTAAGGAGTGCTTGTAAAGAGTGAACTTTTTAGCTTAGGCTCTGAAAAGGAAATTGGTTATAAAAACTGTCAAAGTTTCTGAATGGAAACACACTATTTTTTAAAGCAGCATTATGGTAGGAAATACCCCAGTACAGAGAGATTCAACTATATGCATAGCCATGAGTTCCTTTATACCTTTCTGACAAAAAAAAAAAAGAACACTAAGTTCACACAGAGTTTAAAGTTGTCGTAACTTTGATAAAATCTATTTATGTACATTGTCAAGGCTGGAATGAGTAAACATTGTAAAAATATGTGGAAATGAGGACAGTTTGACAAAGTCTCTAAGGTTCATAGGTTCATAGGTTCATACTGGGCTATCTGCCCTAGGGCATTTATAAGCCTAGCCAGAGTTTGTTTGGCTTCCGCCACCCATTTTAAATTAATTTTGCTATGCCCTTTTTCGAGGTTAGTATACTATGCCTCTGTCTAACAGTGACACAGAAGTGATACCCGGGGTAAACCTACGATCCCCCATCCACTCATCAAGATTCCTCTTGAAGAGAGTCAATGAGGGACTTTGCCTAACCTGGACTGGGATTTTATTCCAGAGTGAAGGGAGCCTCTGGGTTATGAATCTGTCCCTCCAGCATGTCCTATTTATGTCAGTGCTGAGGTTCAAGTCTCTCGAGCGCGTAGCTCGATGGGATTTGGATTTTCTGAGGTGCAACATGTCCATTAATTCCGGGTTGGACATGGCTTTATACGTCAGGCACAGATCGCCTCTGAGCAGGCGGTATGCCACTGAGTAGAGCTGGAGTTTCTTTAACCATGCAGCATATGGCATCTGTTTGAGCCCTTTGATCCTCTTGGTGAGGTACTTTTGGGGTCTTTCCAGTAGCTGCAGGTGTCTGGTAAGGTACATCCCAAAAGGGGCATTGTACTCAATTATGAGCCTGATGAGGGATGAGTAAAGAGGCACGATGACCTCCCCTGATCTAGATGTGAATCCCTTCATGATTAGGTGGGCTACATAAAATGTTTTTCTAACCACTTTGGCCACGTGGTTGTCAAATGAGAGATTGCTATCAACTTGGGTCCCCAGGTCCCTAATTACTTCTTCCGTACTTAATGGATTACCACTTATGTGGTAATTTGTGGACACTTTGTTTTGCCAAAGGGATGACTATACACTTTTGGCGTTTAGCTTGAGGCCATGGCTCTGGCACCAGTTGTCTGTTTCTATGAGGCCCTTTTGGAGGATGCTTGTGTCGGCTGGAGAGTCGATTATGGCGCCCAGTTTGCAGTCATCTGCGAACTTGGTCAGCCACAGTCCTTCCGTGTTGGCCTGTACCTCTGAGAAATATATACCGAACAAGAGAGGTCCCAGGACTGAGCCTTGTGGGATGCCACTTGTAACTGGTTTGGAGTCTGACATGGCTCCAGCAATTCTACCCATGTGGGTTCTGTCCTTGAGCCAGTTTGCAACCCATCTAGTGACATAGGGGTTTATATTTAAACTGGTGAGCTTATCTATAATGCCCGAGTGGGGTATTGTATTGAAAGCTTTTGCGAGGTTCAGGTAGGCTGTGTGGACCACCTTCCCCTCGTCAATGGCCTTGGTGACTGTTTCAAAGAAATCGACCAGGTTTAAGAGGCAGGATCTGCCCTTAACAAAGCCAAACTGGGTAGGATCCAGTGTCTGTAGGTCCCCAATATCTTTATTTATGAGGTTCATGATGATCCTTTCCATAGCTTTGCAGACCAAGCTAGTCAGGCTTATGGGGCGATAGTTTCCAGGATCCGTTGAGGCACCACCTTTGTGGAGAGGGACCACCGTTGCTGTACACCACTCTTTGGGTACATATCCTGTAGTAAGGCTGAGATTGAACAGTAGTTTTATGTTTGGGTTTAGCTCTTCTTGGAGTTCATGTAGGACGCAGCCTGGGACATCGTCTGGTCCCATTGATGCTGTGTTTTTTGCTTTGGAGAGGGTGGCTCTTACCTGAGCATCTGAGATGTCAGGGGGGCAGCACTCTGCTGGGATAGATGTTTGCCCTTTTGGTGGGGGGGGGGAGTTTGCGCTGAACCTGTCAGCTAGGATGTTGGCAATGACTGTGGGTTCGGTGTATTTTTTGTCATTTTGGACTAATTCTGAGCATATCTGGGAATTCCCAACCAGGTTCCTAACATAACTAAAGAAAGCCTTGTGATTATCCTTAGTGTCATGTGCAATTTTTCTCTCAAAGCTGGCCTTAGACGATTTTATGAGTGCCCGTAGTTTTTTGCTAATACTGATCCGAGATGCCTTCCCTTTTTGGGATTTTGCTCTATCATGTAGTAGCTTCCTCCTTCTATTGTATAGTTTGTTTATGGCTGGGGTCCACCAGACAGGACGTCTGCTTTTGGAGGATTGGGTCTTGGTTTTATTTGGGATTGCATGATCCATGCTTTCCTGAAGGTGTTCATAGAATGCGTTTATAAAGGATTCTGTGGTCTGGGCCATATTTTCCACAGGCCCAGGGGCTTTGAAGGATTCCACCTCGGTTTTGAGGAGTGTGAGATTTGCTTTAGAGAAGTTTTTCACTGTGGTTTTCTGGGCAGGGGGTGGGGTCGGGATGTGAATATCCAGTGAGATTAGTTTATGGTCTGATCTTACCAGTGAGGGATACACTTCTGGTCTGGAGCATAAAGTCCCCATGTTGGTGATGATCAGGTCCAGTATGTTTCCCCCTCTTGTGGGAGTGGTAACAAGTTGTTCCATAGCATTTGAGTTTATAAATTCTAGGAACCTTTGGGCTAGGGTGTTGGAGCTAGAGTAATGCTCCCAGTCTATGTCTGGGTAGTTGAAGTCGCCCAATATAATGGTGTTTGGAGTGACCTTCATATTTTCCAGTGTTCTCAGGAAGGCCGAGTGGAGTTCCTGGGTTTGGGAGGGTAGTGTGTAGCAGGCTATAAACTGGAAGGCAGTTTTACCCACTGTTAATTGCACATGGATAATCTCTGATGCTTCGTGCTGTGCCACCAACCTGGAGGTGTGGGTATCTTTGACAAATATTGATACTCCCCCTCCTTTTGTGGTTCGGTCCAAGTTTTGGGGCCGAAAAGCATGGTATGAGGTATAATCTGGTAGTGCTGGGGTGCTCTCGGGAGCCTTGAACCAGGTTTCTGTTACTGCACAGATATCGATGTTCTCCATGCTAAAGAGAGTTTTGAGTGCATGCATCTTGATGTTTAGACTTCTGGCATTGAGTAGCACTACTCTTAGTTTCTTATCCCTTGTGATACCTATGGAGGTGGGATTGTCTTTTGAGCCTTGCCTAAAAAAGGCACTATGGGGGTAGCAAGAACCTTTGCCAAATATCCGAAATCCCAGGGGTGATAGGTGCAAGCCGTCCCTAGCGAAGCATCGTGGCTTGTCGAGCATGTCATCCCAGGCTGACAGGCATTGGATCCCCTTTGAATGACACCAATACTTAAGCCAATTGTTGAAAATGATTATCTTGTCTTCATATTGTGGCATCATTCTTGGTGAGGGTAAGATGCTACTCAAGGTCAGGGTCATACCGGCCTGGGCTACATGCTCAGAGAGCTCCTCTATGTCTCTTTTCATGTAGTCCAGGGAGGTACGTCTCAGGTCATTCACACCAGCATGGACAATGACTGAGTCATATTTGTACTTGCCTTGGAGTGACCTGAGTGCTTGTGTTATGTGGCGGATCCTAGCGCCCGACAGGCAGCTCACCGTGACCTTCTCCTTGTTCAGCCTGGTGAGCGGGACATCAGTGTGCTTGACGATAGAGTCACCTATTACAAGTGTATCAGGTGTGTTGTTTAGCCTTAAGGGCTGTGACTGTTCGGCACACTGACTTTGTGAGCTATGTGTTGCACGTGTTTTGTTTTGGGGTAGCGGTTGCTTGGGTGTCTCCTTTGGAGGTCTCTGCTGCTTAGGCAGATTTTTATTTAGAGCCTCCGAGTATGTTTTTGTGTGTTTATGTGTTTGGTTTGCTGTCGTGGTAGGTCTATGTGAGACTGTAATTGTAGTGAGTGTGGTTTCCTTTTCCTCCTGACTGGTTACGCCACTACTGAGAGCTTAGCCTCCAGTTTGGCTATATGGTTGCATCTCTCACATGTGTTGGAATTTGTTGGGAGGAGGAGAGGGTTGTCTGTGTACATGAGGCAGTTGTAACATTGCCTCAAGATTCCCAGATTCACCAGCTGGACCGGAGAGGAGATTGACAACTGACCTTTGGACATGCTAGAATAGTATTGGGAATTACTTTATAATTGAAAAAAAGGGCCAAATGGGGAACAAGGTACTCAAGGGGAGTTTGTGAGGGTGTAGTGCTTTTAATTTTTTAGTGCTGACTTATATAATTGCTTTAGTGAGCAAGTGCCAGGTAACTTAAATGCAATGTGCTACAGGTAACTTAAATGCAAAAACGACAAACAGTAACTTTCATTCAAGTGAAACAAGGAAATAAGTACAGTAAGCAATGCAGATATCACTAGGGATCCACAGAAGCACTGAAAAGCCGCGTTTTAGGTGGAATTAGCATTTCAGGGAAATAACAAGCAAACAAACAACAAGCATACAAACAAAGCTAGATTCAGCAGGCTGGATCTTGTCTATGCTACAGCAAACAAGGTGTACCAATTTCAGTAAGAAACAGTTCAAATATGCAGGCACTATAAGCCTTTAACCAGAAATGTGTGCATGTGTGTGGGAGGGCTGCGTGGGTGGAGTGGCGCTGTTTGGGGGGGTCTGGGTTTTACCCCCCTGCAAAAATTCCTGTGGGCTCCCTTGAGTATCAAACCCTATCAATGTGCAGATATACTATCACTTAATATAAGCTTGCCTTTTGCCTAATGTTAACCACACAAATATAAGTCTAACTTGTCAGGTTACCTAACCTTTAATATTTATTCATCCTCATTCTTCTCCCTGACTTCCCCCTCTCATCCCATAGCCTGTGAGTTTTATAATCCCCACCTAACTTTCCTCCTTGTCATTGTTTCATCTTATTCCCTCAATTATCCATAGTTATTAGACTCTTAATTTATTTCTCTTCTCTGTTATGTGATTGCTGCCTACACTTTAAAAACGATTTAACCGTCCCTCCTTAAACGTATATATTCAGTTCCTCTGTTCATTCAACACATTCTGTCTTTGTGTTTGGACTGTCCCGTTGCCAATCTGCCCAACTACTCTATTTTTGGAGGGTCCATTTTTCAATCTTTAAGTGATATTTTTTCAGCAGTGTCATAATAATTCTTATTAGTTCATAGGTTCATAGGTGTGTACTAGGCTAATGGCCCTAGAGACTTTACAAGCCTTGCCCATAGGATTACCCTGGCATTGTGCCACCCAACCTTAGTTCCCAGTGCCTCTGTCGAGTAGAGCCACTGGAGTGATCCCCAGGGTGAATTTTTTATTTCCCATCCACTCATCAAGATTTCACTTGAAGAGGGCCAATGAGGTGCTCTGTTTGGCATGTATGGGAAGTCTATTCCATAGCATGGGCAGTCTCTGGGTTATGAACCTGTCCCTCCAGTACGTTCTGTTGATTGTGGTAATGAGGCTGAGGTCTCTGGAGCATGTGGTGTGGAGGGATTGAGATTTCATTAGATGTAGCATTTCTAACAGACCTGGGTCAGACATGGCTTTGTAAGTCAAGCAGAGATCGCCTCTAAGTAGGCGATATGAGACAGATAATAGTTGGAGTTTTTTGAGTCTGTCCATATAGGACAAGTGTTTAAGGCCTAGGATCCTCTTTGTGAGGTACTTTTGCAACCTCTCCAATTGTTGCAGGTGTCTAGTGAGGTACATGCCAAGTGGGGCATTGTACTTGATGATTGGCCTAATGAGTTACCAATATTTCCTAGGTGCTTGCCTTTCCCACCCCAAAAATATAACTGCTTTGTGATATCCAAATGAGCTTTTACTACCTTATTAATTAATGCCTGTGACACATTTTTAAACATATTTTTTCACATACTTTGAATATATGTACCCATGTTCCCCTTGACTCCTTCATACCTCCTATATTTCCTATCAGTCACTGAGAAAATGTTGTCTAACTAATTAGGAGTATAAATGTACTAGTATAAAGATTTCCATAAAAAATGTGAAAACTCCTTGATTTAGTAGCTTATTCTCAGAACTGAATAACAACAACAAAAAGTTCTTAAAAGGTATTAGAATTCTATTTTCCATGCAGTCCAGTCAGTTGAAGAATTTGAAAGCTGGGGTGTATCAAACTTCCCCTGTCCTGTATGAGTAAGTCCATTCTGTGAGGAAGCTTGTGGTAATTACCCTTGGCCATTTTCAAAAGAAGGGAGAAAGTACAGTTGTTTTATTTTATTTATTTATTTATTTATTTAACATTTGTTGACGGGAATGTCCGACTAGGTTCCACAGAGCCTGTTTTCAGCGGAGGCCCGGGGAGAAATGCTTGTTGTATAAGTAAACTTGCCATAACAGTAGCTATTCATATGATCACTGCTGCAGTAAGCTGTATGAATTATATCTTGCTAAGGATGTAACAGCCATCCAGCTTCCAAAGCTTAAGGGCACCTTCCACACTCCCAAACAATTAGACAGATTGACCTGAACTGTCTAAAATGAAGGTTTGGTTGCTAAGTCTTTCAGAAATTTCATGCAAAATGAGAGGAGGTTAATCCCTGAAAGGACATTACTAGGAAAAGCAAAAACACATGTCCACACACACTGGCATAAAACCATATAGGACAAGTGTTTAAGGCCTAGGATCCTCTTTGTGAGGTACTTTTGCAACCTCTCCAATTGTTGCAGGTGTCTAGTGAGGTACATGCCAAGTGGGGCATTGTACTTGATGATTGGCCTAATGAGTTACCAATATTTCCTAGGTGCTTGCCTTTCCCACCCCAAAAATATAACTGCTTTGTGATATCCAAATGAGCTTTTACTACCTTATTAATTAATGCCTGTGACACATTTTTAAACATATTTTTTCACATACTTTGAATATATGTACCCATGTTCCCCTTGACTCCTTCATACCTCCTATATTTCCTATCAGTCACTGAGAAAATGTTGTCTAACTAATTAGGAGTATAAATGTACTAGTATAAAGATTTCCATAAAAAATGTGAAAACTCCTTGATTTAGTAGCTTATTCTCAGAACTGAATAACAACAACAAAAAGTTCTTAAAAGGTATTAGAATTCTATTATCCATGCAGTCCAGTCAGTTGAAGAATTTGAAAGCTGGGGTGTATCAAACTTCCCCTGTCCTGTATGAGTAAGTCCATTCTGTGAGGAAGCTTGTGGTAATTACCCTTGGCCATTTTCAAAAGAAGGGAGAAAGTACAGTTGTTTTATTTTATTTATTTATTTATTTATTTAACATTTGTTGACCGGGAATGTCCGACTAGGTTCCACAGAGCCTGTTTTCAGCGGAGGCCCGGGGAGAAATGCTTGTTGTATAAGTAAACTTGCCATAACAGTAGCTATTCATATGATCACTGCTGCAGTAAGCTGTATGAATTATATCTTGCTAAGGATGTAACAGCCATCCAGCTTCCAAAGCTTAAGGGCACCTTCCACACTCCCAAACAATTAGACAGATTGACCTGAACTGTCTAAAATGAAGGTTTGGTTGCTAAGTCTTTCAGAAATTTCATGCAAACTGAGAGGAGGTTAATCCCTGAAAGGACATTACTAGGAAAAGCAAAAACACATGTCCACACACACTGGCATAAAACCACAAAAAAAAAAAAAAAACAAGGAGAGGAAGGGAGGGAGTGGCTACTGCAGCAGTGATCATGCAAACATCTACTGTTATGGTAAGTTTACTCCCAGAATTGTACTATGATCATTATGATCTTCATATTCTTTATTGTCCTGCATTAACTTTAGCTATATGGGTAGATTACCACAGCTTAGACCATCTAGGAGTTGAACCGGAAAGGTGCATGAGCCCTTCAAGAATGGTCTTAGCAAAATCTGACCAAGATCGGCAAAAGGAATCTAGCTTGTAGTCTTTTGTAAAGCTATACACATAGGACTAAGTTGCAGCTTCTAGAGTATTTCTAGAATCACACCCTATCCAAAAAGACAAATACGAAGCCAAGGTCATGGTGTAATGGGGCTTGCATACCACTTTAGACATAAAAAGGATTAGTTCTCACAGAAATCCTGTCACTGTGGAAAATGAGATAGGGTTGACCCACGGTAAGAGCTTGCAACTCAGGATACTCTTCTATTAGAGGTCAGAACAATCAGTAAAACTGCTTTCCGTGTTAAGAACCTCAAGTCAGATTGATGCGTTAGTTCAGCTGGAGCAAGTATTAGCTTCTTCAATCCAAGATTAACATTCCAAGGAGGAGCCACAGTCTGTCTTTACTTTTTAAACACCTTTATTGAATTAACACTTCTGACATAGGCAAAGTTATATTTATATAAAAATAAACATATAAACAAATTCACATTTACAAACATTATACATCACATATATTGTTCTATACTGCATAATGAAACCAACATTACATAAATTGTTCAATTCCTGCCTTCTCTTAAACCTCCTCCAAAACATTTTCCTTCATTTATTGATCCCAAAGTTTCCATTTTTTGTATGTAATTTGCTCCTACCCTTTTCTAAAGATCCCGCTTCCTCTTCTTCTATCTCTGTTACTATATTCACTACTTTGTTTAGGCTTTGATTTCCTATGTAATTTACTCCTGCGCTTTCTAAAGATCTCATTTCTTGTTCTTTCATCTATACAATATTTACTACTTCAAGCATGATTTGTTTAGACTTTGATTTCCATTTTCTAGTAATTGCTTTTTTAGCAGCCACCAGAATTAAACTTAGCAAAGCCTTACTATATCTAAGCAATTCAGATCCTTTATCCCAGCTCAGAAAAATCATTTCCTTAGTTGAGCTCATTTGCTTACCCAGTATTCCTGACAAAGTAGTCTACAGGAAATTTTTAAAGTCTGCCATCTCATTACAGTCTCAGAACATATGCTCCCAGGTACCTCTTTCTTCCCCATTATACCTCCGACATTTGCCATTATCTGAGGAAAAGTTCTTTGGTGTCTGCTTTGGCTAGAAAAGAAACTATGCATACACTTCCAGACAGAAATCCTAAATCTTCTAGATTTTGTTGCATATTTGGGAGCCATACATATCTCCTCCAATTGTTTCTTTGTGAATTGCTTATATAATCTCTCTTCCCAATCTTTTCTGAACTCATCTGATTGATTTATATAGCTACCGTGCAATATTTTATATGCCTTTACTAATTTTTCCTTTTTTAACAGAGGCTTCTGTTCCAGATTCAGCTAAAAACTCAAACAGTGGAGGTCTTTCATTTAGGATTCCACTATCCCTTTCTCTTTGCCTATACTATAATATCAGTCACTGATAAGGAAGGCAATCTCTAGCCTGCAGTCCAAATGTCTTCTTGACCTCTTTCCATTCTGTTATCTTTTCCTCTCTGATTATTTATTCCCAATACCTTGGTTCTATTGCCAGCTTCCTCCAGTACATTCCAGCTCCCTCTTGCCTATTCACTGTACCCCTAATTGCAGTCATCCCTGTCAGCAGAATCTCCTTTCTTTATTCCTGTGTTTTGGCTTAGTTCTAAGTATACTTTCTCCTACTTCATGAATATAATAGTCTGTATGACTATTTTTATTCTCCTTAAGGATCAGTGTCCAAAATCCCAGTCTCTCCTTATTTCTTGAATTACCCCTCTGCTTCATCGTCATTCCTTTCCACTTTGAATTGTAGGTTTGTGTTTGTGTTACGTATAAGAGCCTTAGCTGTTTAGCTCCAAAATATCTCTTCAAATCAGGTGATCTTAAACCTCCTTGCTCTATTGGAAGGATCAACTTATCCCACTTGACACTTACTCTCTTCCCCTTCCAGATAAAGTCCTTCAACTTTTTACTAATTACTATTCACAACTTACCTTCTGGTTGTTAAAAATGTGTCTGACCTGTTTATAAAACTAAAGGGACTAAAAACATTTTACTGCTTGTATCTTAATATCCATATCCATAGGCAAGAACTTCCAGTTTCTCAATTTTTGAATTATCTTTTGTTTAGTCTCTTCCCACACATCCATAGCTGCCATAACAGAATCCTTTTTAACTCTTACTTATAAATACTTAATTTTATCATGTCCCCATACATGTGGGTATTGCTAAAGTAATGCATGCCTGGGTATGTAGTTTATAGCTATAGTCTTTGTTTTATTTTCATTCATTTTATATCCAGAAAAAAATTGAACTGTAGGAGACTGTTCCACAACACTGATAAGTCATTTTCTGGATCTGTCAGGTACAAAATAATATCATCTGCAAATAAAGCCAACTTTTCTTGAACACCATATCACTTATATCCTTGAATTTCTGAGTCCCTTATTTTCTTTGTCAGTGGTTCTAAATATAACACAAACAACAAAGGGAAAAGAAGACACTTATGCCTGGTTCCTCTCTTCAGACACAAGAGAAGAACCCTCTTACTTTGATTTTTGCCTCTGAGCCCTCATCTATCCTTCTAGTTAACCTTATTATAAACCTTATTATAGTATCAAGAAATGCGAATACTTCTATTGCCCTACTAATAAAATTCCAGCTTACTCTGTCAAATGTTTTCTCTGCATAAAGACCCACCAACAGCAGCAGAATTATTTTTTACATTCTGCTTCCCCGTGGAACACAATTGCTCTGTTAATGTTGTCAACTGTTTTCCTCCCCCAACAAGACTACTACATAGATCCATATCTATCAGTTTAGGCAACACTTTTGACATTCTTTTTGCCACTATAGATGTGCACTTCATAATCACGGTTTAAAATTGAAATGGGCTATATGAAGCTGGACCTGATGGATCTTTACTATCTTTAGGTATTGCAGGCACCATAGCTTTTATTCAAAGATGTTGGTGCTTCTCCTCCTTTTAAAATACTGTTAAAACCTTCCATATCTTTATTACTTTTGTCCCTCCTAGCTTCCAAACTTACTCCAGAATACCATTTGTTCCTGGGCACTTTACTTCAGATTGCTTATACATCAACATTTTTGCTTCATCTCCTCCTGTCTTAACCACTAATTGTTGAGTCTCGTCTACCTCTATCCTTGACATATCTAAAGTCTTCCATAAATATTTCCACTTCTGTTTTTTTTCTTGATTTCCCCACTTCTCTGCTTTATACAAATTTTCATAAAATTTCTGAAATATCTAATACCTCTACAGGATCTCCATTTATTTTTGTTGTTATAGGCTCCCTAAGTTTGGCAACAACCCCTTCTTTATGTTGCCTAAGTCTTGCCAAAAGGTTTTGTGCTCTGGAGTTATTATCAAAAAACAGAACAACAATCTTTCTAAAATTCTGCTTATTATCCAAGTACCCTTAATGCACAATTGTGTGCCATAGCCAGACATATAATTTTGACAAATTTTCCCTTAGATATCGCTGTAATATATTAACATAGTCCTCATCTTTAGTACATCTCTGGTCTAAGAACTATTGCTAGTGAGCTGTGACCTATTAAACCACCAGACAAAAACTCCATCACAAATACCCATCTACAGAGCACCTCCTAGATCAGTCCTGAAAGCCCCTTCTTCAAACCTAGCATTATGGATAGTTGGACTCCCCTTGTTTCTCCTGCCAGTCTTGATAATCTGAGTCTCCAGAGGCAGTGTAGCAACTACCTCATGTACACTCACAACCCTGTACTAATAACTCATTCTAGTATAGAGTGCAAGATATATATCTACACCAAGAATCTTGAATCCCTGCTCTTTAACATGAAACAGTAACACTGAAGAGGGTGTCAACTTACTCACCACTACTTATACACATAGTACCACTACTCATACACACAGTACGCATCCAACACATGAATCAACAGATGTGGAGGTTCTCTCAAAGAACTTACCAAAATACCAGAGACCTCCAAAACAAAAGACTGCTACAACTAACACTTCCCACAGCACCCAAGATACATAGCAACACCAGTGTCTGACCTACCAAGCCCTTAAAGCATAACACTCAAAAAACAAATTTTCTTTCATTGGAGACTCCATAGTGAGACACACAGATGTCCCACTCACTAGGTTACATAAGGAGAAAGTCAAGGTCAGCTGCCTGCTGGTGCCAGTATTCAATGGACAGTGAACAAACAACTGACCAGAAAGCCAAAGACCACAGCAAATGAATCCAGCAGTGGTAGAAACCATTCCAGTTTGCAGTTGTTGTAGAAAGAAACAATACTTCATTGGTAAAGCCACTATAATTCATGGTTAGTGCTTTCGTCTAAACGTAGACTTCTTCAGAGCCATGAAAACCCCTCTAATCACTGAATTTAAAAGCTCAGAGAAGTAAAACCACACCACTGGGAACTGCCAATCAACAGGCAGGCTGAACAAAGCACAGGAAAGTTTTTAAAGATGTACACACACCAAAAAAAAAAAAAAAACTTCACCATTAAACCAAATAAAAATGATGAAAAACAAATTTAGACTGTCCAAATATTACAGAAAGCCATAACAGTTATACAATTTTGCTCAAACGTTTATAGGTTCATAGGTTCATACTAGGCTATCTGCCCTAGGGCATTTATAAGCCTAGCCAGAGTGTGTTTGGCTTTCGCCACCCATTTTAAATTAATTTTGCTATGCCCTTTTTCGAGATTAGTATACTGTGCCTCTGTCTAACAGTGACACAGAAGTGATACCCGGGGTAAACCTACGATCTCCCATCCACTCATCAAGATTCCTCTTGAAGAGAGTCAATGAGGGACTCTGCCTAACCTGGGCTGGGATTTTATTCCAGAGTGAAGGGAGCCTCTGGGTTATGAATCTGTCCCTCCAGCATGTCGTATTTATTTCAGTGCTGAGGTTCAAGTCTCTCGAGCGTGTAGCTCGATCAGATTTGGATTTTCTGAGGTGCAGCATGTCCATTAATTCCGGGTTGGACATGGCTTTATACGTCAGGCACAGATCGCCTCTGAGCAGGCGGTATGCCACTGAGTAGAGCTGGAGTTTCTTTAACCGGGCAGCATATGGCATCTGTCTGAGCCCTTTGATCCTCTTGGTGAGGTACTTTTGGGGTCTTTCCAGTTGCTGCAGGTGTCTGGTAAGGTACATCCCAAAAGAGGCATTGTACTCAATTATGGGCCTGATGAGGGATGAGTAAAGAGGCACGATGACCTCCCTGATCTAGATGTGAATCCCTTCATGATTAGGTGGGCTAAATAAAATGTTTTTCTAACCAATTTGGCCACGTGGTTGTCAAATGAGAGATTTCTATCAACTTGGGTCCCCAGGTCCCTAATTACTTCTTCTGTACTTAATGGATTACCACCTATGTGGTAATTTGTGGGCACTTTGTTTTTGTCAAAGGGGATGACTATACACTTTTTGGCATTTAGCTTGAGGCCATGGCTCTGGCACCAGTTGTCTGTTTCTATGAGGCCCTTTTGGAGGATGCTTGTGTCAGCTGGAGAGTCGATTATGGCACCCAGTTTGCAGTCATCTGCGAACTTGTTCAGCCACAGTCCTTCCGTGTTGGCCTGTACCTCTGAGAAATATATATCGAACAAGAGAGGTCCCAGGACTGAGCCTTGTGGAACGCCACTTGTAACTGGTTTGGAGTCTGACATGGCTCCAGCAATTCTACCCATGTGGGTTCTGTCCTTGAGCCAGTTTGCAACCCATCTAGTGACATAGGGGTTTATATTTAATCTGGTGAGCTTATCTATAATGCCCGAGTGGGGTATTGTATCGAAAGCTTTTGCGAGGTTCAGGTAGGCTGTGTGGACCACCTTCCCCTCGTCAATGGCCTTGGTGACTGTTTCAAAGAAATCGACCAGGTTTAAGAGGCAGGATCTGCCCTTAACAAAGCCGAACTGGGTAGGATCCAGTGTCTGTAGGTCCCCAATATCTTTATTTATGAGGTTCATGATGATCCTTTCCATAGCTTTGCAGACCAAGCTAGTCAGGCTTATGGGGCGATAGTTTCCAGGATCTGTTGAGGCACCACCTTTGTGGAGAGGGACCACTGTTGCTGTACGCCACTCTTTGGGTACATATCCTGTAGTAAGGCTGAGATTGAACAGTAGTTTTATGTTTGGGTTTAGCTCTTCTTGGAGTTCATGTAGGACACAGCCCGGGACGTCGTCTGGTCCCATTGATGCTGTGTTTTTTGCTTTGCAGAGGGTGGCTCTTACCTGAGCATCTGAGATGTCAGGGGGGCAGCACTCTGCTGGGATAGATATTTGCCCTTTTGGTGGGGAGGGGGGGAGAAGTTTGCGCTGAACCTGTCAGCTAGGATGTTGGCAATGTCTGTGGGTTCGATGTATTTTTTGTCATTTTGGACTAATTCTGAGCATATCTGGGAATTCCCACCCAGGTTCCTAACATAACTAAAGAAAGCCTTGTGATTATCCTTAGAGTCCTGTGCAATTTTTCTCTCGAAGCTGGCCTTAGACGATTTTATGAGTGCCCGTAGTTTTTGCTAATACTGATCAGAGATGCCTTCCCTTTTTGGGATTTTGCTCTATCATGTAGTAGCTTCCTCCTTCTATTGTATAGTTTGTTTATGGCTGGGGTCCACCAGACAAGATGTCTGCCTTTGGAGGATTGGGTCTTTGTTTTATTTGGGATTGCATGATCCATGCATTCCTGAAGGTGTTCATAGAATGCGTTTATAAAGGATTCTGCGGTCTGGGCCGTATTTTCCACAGGCTCGGGGGCTTTGAAGGTTTCCACCTCGGTTTTGAGGAGTGTGAAATTTGATTTAGAGAAGTTTTTCACTGTGGTTTTCTGGGCAGGAGGTGGGGTCAGGATGTGAATATCCAGTGAGATTAGTTTATGGTCTGATCTTACCAGTGAGGGATACACTTCTGGTCTGGAGCATAGAGCCCCCATGTTGGTGATGATCAGGTCCAGTATGTTTTCCCCTCTTGTGGGAGTGGTAACAAGTTGTTCCATAGCATTTGAGTTTATAAATTCTAGGAACCTTTGGGCTAGGGTGTTGGAGCTAGAGTAATGCTCCCAGTCTATGTTTGGGTAGTTGAAGTCACCCAATATAATGGTGTTTGGAGAGACCTTCATATTTTCCAGTGTTCTCAGGAAGGCCGAGTGGGGTTCCTGGGTTTGGGAGGGTGGTCTGTAGCAGGCTATAAACTGGAAGGCAGTTTTACCCACTGTTAGTTGCACATGGATAGTCTCTGATGCTTCGTGCTGTGCCACCAACCTGGAGGTGCGGGTATCTTTGACGAATATTGATACTCTCCCTCCTTTTGTGGTTCGGTCCAAGTTTTGGGGCCGAAATGCATGGTATGAGGTATAACCTGGTAGTGCTGCGGTGCTCTTGGGAGCCTTGAACCAGGTTTCTGTTACTGCACAGATATCGATGTTCTCCATGCTAAGGAGAGTTTCGAGTGCATGCATATTGAGGTTTAGACTTCTGGCGTTGAGTAGCATTACTCTTAGTTTCTTATCCCTTTTGATACCTGTGGAGGTAGGTTTGCCTTTTGAGCCTTGCCTAAAAAAGGCACTATGGGGGAAGCAAGAGCCTTTGCCAATATCCGAAAGCCCAGGGGTGACAGGTGCAAGCTGTCCCTAGCGAAGCATCGTGGCTTGTCGAGCATGTCATCCCAGGCTGACAGGCATTGGATCCCCTTTGAATGACACCAATACTTAAGCCAATTGTTGAAATTGATCATCTTGTCTTCATATTGTGGCATCATTCTTGGTGAGGGTAAGATGCTACTCCAGGTCAGGGTCATACCGGCCTGGGCTACATGCTCAGAGAGCTCCTCTATGTCTCTTTTCATGTAGTCCAGGGAAGTACATTTCAGGTCATTCACACCAGCATGGACAATGACCGAGTCATATTTGTACTTGCCTTGGAGTGACCTGAGTGCTTGTGTTATGTGGCGGATCCTAGCGCCCGACAGGCAGCTCACCGTGACCTTCTCCTTGTTCAGCCTGGTGAGTGGGACGTCAGTGTGCCGGACGATAGAGTCACCTATTACAAGTGTATCAGGTGTATTGTTTAGCCTTAAGGGCTGTGACTGTTCAGCACACTGGCTTTGTGAGCTATGTGTTGCATGTGTTTTGTTTTGGAGTAGAGGTTGCTTGGGTGTCTGCTTTGGAGGTCTCTGCTGCTTAGGCAGATTTTTATTTAGAGCCTCCGAGTATGTTTTTGTGTGTTTATGTGTTTGGTTTGCTGTCGTGGTAGGTCTATGTGAGACTGGAATTGTAGTGAGTGTGGTTTCCTTCTCCTCCTGACTGGTTACGCCAGTATTGAGTTGAGAGAGCTTAGCCTCCAGTTTGGCTATATGGTTGCATCTCTCACATGTGTTGGAATTTGTTGGGAGGAGGAGAGGGTTGTCTGTGTACATGAGGCAGTTGTAACATTGCCTCAAGATTCCCAGATTCTCCAGCTGGACCGGAGAGGAGATAGACAAATGACCTTTGGACATGCTAGAATAGTATTGGGAATTCCTTTATAATTGAAAAAAAGGGCCAATGGGAAACAAGGTACTCAAGGGGAGTTTGTGAGGGTGTAGTGCTTTTAATTTTTTAGTGCTGACTTATATAATTGCTTTAGCGAGCAAGTGCCAGGTAACTTAAATGCAATGTGTTACAGGTAACTTAAATGCAAAAATGACAAACAGTAACTTTCTTTCAAGTGAAACAAGGAAATAAGTACAGTAAGCAATGCAGATATCACTAGGGATCCACAGAAGCGCTGAAAAAACGCGTTTTAGGTGGAATTAGCATTTCAGGGAAATAACAAGCAAACAAACAACAAGCATACAAACAAAGCTAGATTCAGCAGGCCTGGATCTAGTCTATGCTACAGCAAACAAGGTGTACCAATTTCAGTAAGAAACAGTTCAGATATGCAGGCACTATAAGCCTTTAACCAGAAATTCCCAGCTCAGAAGGGCAGAGTCCAGCCTCTCCTCCCACAAGAGTGCAGACCACGAACCTTCTTAATGTAAAATAACTGGCCTGAAGCCCAAGTGCTTAAACCAGAACTAATACACTTTTAGAATAACAGACACTGAGCCCTCAATCAGCATTTCCCAACTTAGAAGGATGTAAGCTACCTGTCCTGCCACCACAGTGCAGGCCACAAACCTTCCTAATGTAAAACAACTGGTCTCAAGCCCAAGTGCTTAATCCAAAAGACTTAGAATGATAGCTACACTTTAATCAAGTTACTACCAAGTTACTACCAAGCAGTAATAAATACAATTGAATACTTTAAAGAATGCCTGGATTTTGTGGCTTTTCTTTTAACTTCACTAGGAATGGAAATATAGTCATTCAATCCAGGTGGATTTACTGTGTCTAAAGCCAGCTGCCAATACGTCTCATGAGGTAGAAGTCTGTTTTCACAGTCGCTAACAAAGGCACCTGCTTCCATCTGTTCAAGCCCCCAAAAAGTAAACTTCTTGAAATTGGAGCATGTACAAGCATGCCTAGTCAAATCACACCAGATTCAGACTCTCAAATTTATTTAGCAAAATAGATATCCCTCTTTCTTTTACCATAAACCACTTTATAAGAAAGATCAATAGCCTGAATTAAACCCTGAGCTAGACCCAGTACACTACCTCTGTCTAAGGAAATGTGAGGATGTGGAGATAACGTGTTTATGTTTTCTGTTGCTTTTTGACAGGAAAACAGAGCCATCAGTGTTATTAATGACAGCAGCTGCTTCCCCGGGGATGGGCACAACATTATGACCAAACAAGGAAGTCTTCCCTGTTCCCTCTCATAGGACCTAGAAGAGTGCCTCTCCCTTGACCATTGAGGGGAGCCCACCAGCCGCAAAGGATGTGGCTAAGCCCCCAGTCCACAAAGGCTGTTTGGTGTTACACCAGAAGGATTTGGGGTAAAATTTGAGTGGTCTGAGGAATATTCAGATTTTATATTACTTATAGGTGGGGGCTGGAATTTGATTTGCAACAATGAGGACATATCTGGAGAGCTTGGAAGGGAAATATAACAAGAGAGGTTAGATTTCTGAAGAAATTTATGAAAATATTTGGTATAGAGGAAGTTAGCCTGTTTTGGTGAGAACGACTGTTTCCTTAACTCTTTTGTGGCTAGAAGAAGAACCAACCATGGGACATGTAGTTATTTCCATGGTCAAGCCAAAATGATGCCTTTTTCTGGGGGAAAACAAGCAGCAATAGTCGGTAAAAAGTCTTTAAAAGACACTTTTTTTAACACAAAAACAAAGTAAAAAGCTCAGCCTCCAAAAATAAAACAAACACAATTTCTTCACAGGAAAAAAATGGTTTTCAATGACTTCAAACAACTTTTAAACTGATAAAAAAGTGAGCTCCTATTTAAAAGTGCAATTTCTTGTCTTGGCAGTCCATTAAATCACAAACTCCCAGATTAAAAATAAATTTCCTAAATGGAAAGTACAATAAAGCAACAAATTCTAATGTGGAAACTTTTTCTAAAGGAACTTATCTGTATAGCAAAGGAACAGTACAAGCCGACTGTCGATCCTCAACAGCTTGCATAGGAGTGCACTAATTAGTGTCAGCAAAATTCTTAAGGGCTTTTCACTCAATCCTGTCTTTTTAGTCTGCTTTGCTTGGGCTGACTAATAGTTTGAGTGTGTGGAAGGTATCCTGAAGCTTTGGAAGCAGGTTGGCTGTTATATCTTTGGCAGCATATAACCTATATTGCTAAGGATACGGCAGCAGTGATCAATATGATGAACATCATGTCTTTCTTAACATGACCTTCACAGATACTTGGCAGTATCAGCAACAGTCCCAGACATATAGCAGGATATGGAAGAAAAAAATACAGTGCTATCCAGTTAGTACACTATGCAAGGGCAAGAGGGACAACTGTCTTGGGTGCAAAGTGTTGGGGGGGGGCACAACCAGTGATCCTGGTCTTTTGTTAATGCAATACAGTCAAACCTGAGATCAGTAGTGCTCCATGTGTGGTCTAATCTCTAGCAACTGCTTGCTGCATTGTAGCAAACAATTTGCTACAGTTTAAAACTAAATAAAAAACTTTTTTGTTTTAAGTAAACCTGTGCACTGTAGTGCTCTGTGCATGCAGGGTATAAAGTATAGCAACAGTTTGCTACAGTTTAAAAATATTTTTTTTAACTAAAACATGAATGGAGTAGTGCTCCATGCAGGCAGGGCACAAACTGTAGTTTGTTACAATTTAAAAGAAAATAGTTTAGGGTGGGTTGAGGGTATGGCACAGAAATGGGACCTGAATGGCTGGTGCAGAGGATAGATGTGTCATGCATCTGCCCGCCAGGTTGGTGAGCCAGTAGAAGGAACATCCATTTTTTTTTGCTATTCAGTGGAAGAGTGGGGTGGGTATAGATTTAACTGTAATATGCTGATCACTTACAATAAATAGATCAGCATATTACAGTGAAATGCTTTTTTTGGGGGGGTGCTAATTCACAGTACCAGCCCCAGGGCACTGGTTGAACCAGCTATGCTTCTGCTGCAGAGTGTTACTACCTAATCTCAGCTTCCCATGCATGAAGCTCATCACAGTACCTGTGCTGCAGGCCATCAGAATGATGCCTGCCCTATTCTCAAATCTCACTTATGCATGTAGCAGTGAAACACTACTCAGCCAGGTCATATCAGCATCATCCTTCTTAAAGTCACCATCACAAGGACCCAGTAGGTTCTCCTGTAGTGCCACAAAGGAAGTAAAGCTTGTTGTCCTTCACTCACCATGCATGGGCTCTTCAGTGGTCACTAGCAGAAGCTGCCATTCTCCCAGACCTCCTCTAATAATGATGCCACTTTAATGAGGAACAAAACAGTAGCCTGTGAAACACTCTTGCAACATGATTTCTGAATCTCAGGTAGCATAACAAAGACCTGCTTAGTAGTGCAGTCTGCATATTCATACAGGTCTCCAGGACAAGTTTTTGTCCACAAGATGGCATTGGTAAGCACAGGCAGTAAACTGCACTTCAAATCACAGATGTGTAGTAGCAAATTAAAGTGACTCATAGGCATTCATCCAACTTGATCTCATTTGATTATGTGCAAACGTGTATAAACTTGCTTCTAAATAGCATGAAACATGACCTTTCAGGGCCTCTGGAATTACTATTTAACTGTAGCCTACAAACAGGCTTTGTGTCTCATGAATGGAGAATGGCAACAGTCATCCCTCTGCACAAAGGTGGGCCATGTACAGACCCTGGAAACTACAGACACACAAGTCTCACTAGTCTTATATGTAAAGCCATGGAAAGAATTATCATGGAAATGATCGATAATGACATTAAAAAACACCAGGCTTTGGACCAAATCCAGTATGGTTTTGTCAAGGGAAGATCATGTCTACTCAACCTGGTGGACTTCTTTGAGAAGGTAACCAAAGGAATGGATGAGGGCAAAATCATTCACACTGCCTAACTTGACCTGGCCAAGGCATTTGACACAATACCCTACATGGGCATTGTTAACAAACTCAAGAGGTTATGTACAAATTGTTTGTCACCCAGTGGATAGCCAACGGGTTCACAGATAGGACCCAGGAAGTTAGAATTGGAGAGTCCACCTCTACAAAGAGACCAGTCACAAGCAGAGTCCCTCAGGGATCGGTCCTTGGACAGCTTCTTTTTGGCATTTGCTTCTCAGAAGTTAAGAGCTGTCATTGAATCCCACACTGACAAAAATGTTCTCCAGGAGGGGCTGACACAGACAAACAACTGGTATCAGAGCCATGGACTAAAACTAAATGCCAGGAAATGCATAATAGTATCCTTTGGGAAGTTATCCATACCTGGTAACTATCATATTGACAACACACCCCTTAGAGTTGACCCAGTAGTCAGGGAGTTAGGAACACACATATGTAGTAATCTAGCCTTTGACCATCACGTGTTTACAGTAGTGAGGAAATCATTCTATGTTGCATAACTTATAAACAAAGGTATGGCATCCAAGTCCAAGGAAGTCATTATTCCACTGTATTCGACATGCATCCGACTTATCACTGAGTACAGTGCCCCCTTTGGTATGTACCTAACCAGGCATATCCAACAATTGGAACGTCCACAGAGAGTCCTCACTAAAAGAATACAGGACATAAGTAGATGAAGAAAATGGCCTGATAGAGTGTGCCTTGATCCTGCCTTTAATAATTTTGTTGTGAGTATAACAAAAAGTGATAGTCTTAGACAGACGTATGGAAATAGTCTGTTTTGACAGAGGTTGCCCCTTCTTACCTTCAGAAGAAATGAACAATTGATCTGAAGATCTGAAAGATTTAGTTCTGTCAATATAGTACTTGAGTTGTCTTTGGACATCCAAGGTATGGAGTATCCTTTCTCCCTCATGTGTGGGTTCAGGAAATAATATGGGGAGATGGATAGTTTGGCTTAAAGTAAACTCAGATACCACTTTAGGCATAAAAGAAGGATTAGTTCTCAAAGAAACCCTGTGTCGGTGGAAGATAAGATAGGGTTGACTCACCATAGGAGCTTGTAACTCAGATACCCTTCTTGCAGAGGTCAGAGTAATCTGTAAAATTATTTTTCACTGATTTCTACTCACTGTAATGTGATTAATCAATGTAGGGTATATTTTATACACTACACATTTCTGGCTACACTACTACTACTACTGTTTTGGTCCTAGTGAGAGAAGTAGCAAGATGTCATTGATTCCTGTCTTTCATTGGGCAGTGTATTTATGTAGGACTTTCCTGATTGGACTGGTCGTTATCCAGGGTATCTACCAGGAGAAGGCTACAACAAGCCTACAGATGCCAGCAGCATCTGGAATGAGATAGCTAATCACCAAAAAGCCTGTGACAACTTTCTCATTTTGGAATTCATGCTAATGTTTTCATTCTGACGAGAGAAGAAGCAAAGGGATATTGATTTACAGCTGTGTGAAAATGTCCTGAGACAGCAATAGCAGTAGCCAGGTAGTAGCCAATAGGTGAATTACCATTATTCACCATTCATGACAAACCTAATAGTACCTTTTCAATAAGGACTGCTAGATTAAATACTGTCTTATCTAATGTCAGAATATTTCCCTAAATAATTCAGCTATAAATCTTCAGGGTCTATTACAGTTGTTTCCTTCCAACTCCAAGTACTGTGCAAACCACAGTCCTCAGTCCTCTGGCAACATGGTTCAGCAGTCTGCTCTCTCTCCCCATCTGTGGCCAGTCTAATGGAATTAGGTGTTGAAAGACAGTATAGTAACTGCCCTATGCTTACAGACTATTCCCTTCTTTTACCAGTCAATCGTACATTAAGAAACATGAAACCAATTTTTTTTGCATCAACCCACTATAGGTAAGCAACATACCTCCACAACACAACATCAATAACAGCACACTAGAAATTTGCTAAATCCTACTAGAATTCACTGTAAAATATTCCAGTGTCCACCATACAAGGCAACACCACTCCTACTACACTTGCACATACTGCAAGTCTACAGAGCCTACCTAAGAATGATCAGGAAAGCAGACCTAAGCCCATTTGGACCACTACATCTGCTTTCACAGAGGGAAGTGTTTTAGTCATAGGAGATGCTATAGTTAAGTATGTAGACTCCACACTCACCAGACTGGACAAGAACTAAGTGACTATTATGTGCTTGTCCAATACCAATATCTGTAATGTTACAAGGATCCTAATGTCCCTTAAGCCAGACAACTATGACTATGAAATGGTCGCAGCCCATGTGGGAATGAATATCCTGAGGTGCTCCGGCCAAAGTGGCATGCAGAGAGATACAACAGAACTTGCTATGTATGTGGAAGCAGGAAAGACACTGGCCTTGAGTAGTATCTTGCCTTCACCAAGAATGATGCCTAGGTACAAAGACAAGATAACTGGCTTTAAACAATTGGCTAAGAATATGGTGCCATTTTAAGGAATCCAGTATGTATGAGATTGAAATGATGTAATAGACAAGATTTCTTGTTTTACCAGGAATGGCTTACACCTATGATATCATACCAGGGCTTCTGAATACTGTTTAAAGCCTCTGCTGCCCCTATAGTGCCTTTTTAGGCAGTGTCCCCATTCTTGACATTTCTACAAAGAAAACTCCTCAAATTTGGACAACATCCGAGTGGAAGTACTCAATGCTGGCAGTCTAATTGAAAGATGCTAGAACATGAGGCTCTCCTGCACATTCACATGAGTGAAGTTACTGCTATTTGGTTTCAGCGCAATCTCAGCACTCCCTCTGTACTAGCGCTTAGTGACTATCATGCCTTTATACCCTTTGATAACTGTTTGGAAGTATCTATATTTGTTGGAAACACCATTACTTCACATTAAATTACTCATGACCTTAACTTAGAGCTTGTGGAGATCCAAATCATCCTTAACAAGTACTTCATTACTAACTATAGATCCCCATCAGTGTCACCCAAAGATCACAGAAATTGCCTTAATACTAACGAGGCATTAAATATCAAATCAAATGCTTTCTCACTAGGGGACTCTAGTTACCCATGTGTTGACTGGCACAATTACACTTCTAAAAATAATTATTTTCAACTTTTCCTAAACTTTATTAATACCAATGCACTGGAGCAAATTGTAAAAGTATCCATTAGAGGCTCCAATATCCTTGATGTGGTTCTTAAACCTAGCAACTGCCTGCATCCCAACCCATATCTCTCCATCCCTGGTTAAATCTGACTACAAACCAGTCATTGTCTTTGTCAGGCCAAGTGGTACCACCCCACCACCATACAAGACCATCTTTAGGGAATTCCCCAAGACAAGTCACTTCAGTTTGTAGAAGATATATACAAAATCCCCCCAAAATGCTTTGCAAGTGTACTCAATTGACAGGGCTGCCACATACAGCTTTGACTTTTACCAGCATCTGAACAGCTGCATAGAAATGTCAGAAGCAATCCAACCTAAATATAATGGTAAATTCAGGAATAAACCTCTTCAGTGGTACTCCTGTATTAATAAACTGTACAACAAAAGAAAGGACATAATGAAACGTTGCAAGAAATTACTATCTTCCTATCTCAAGATTACAATGAAACATGCCAATAAAGATCTTTAAAACACTATTAGAAAAATAAGGAAGAGTAAGAACTTAAAATTGCCACCGTTTCCAAAGGAAACTACAAATCTTCCTTCAATTAAGTCAGCAAATTAAGGAATAATGTCCAACAATTTATTTTTTAAACAAAAAAAAATCTTTCTTGAATTATCACTTATAAGATAGGCAATCATACATTTATATAAATGAAAACAAACTATATTGACATATTTTTAATTGCAAACATTATACATCACATATAGTTTTCTGTTCAGTCAATGCCATTTGAACATTACTTAGCTCATCCAGTTCTTGCCTTCCATTATACCTCATTCTTTCTCCCAAATATTCTGCATGTATTGTTCCCACAATTCCCATTTCTTTCTATGTAATTTGCTCCTACCCTTTTCTAAAGATCCCACTTCCAGTTAATTTATTTTTGTTACTAAATTCAGTACTTCTAATACACTTGGTTTAGACTTTTATTTCCATTTTCTAGTTATTGCTTTTTTGTCAGCCACCAGAATTAAACTATTATGTCTGGACAATTCAGATTCTGTATCACAGCTCAGAAAATCATTTCCTTAATTACACCAGTTTGCTCACCCAGTATTTCTGACAGAGTAGTCTTCAGTGAATTTTAAAAGTGTGCCAACTTGTTACACTCCCAAAAATATGTTCCATATTATCTCTTTATTCCCGGTCACATCTCCAACATTTGCAGTCTACCTGAGGAAAAATATTTTGGAGTCTGTTTGGGTTATAAAAATACCTCTGCAAACATTTCCAAGCAAAAATCCTAAATCTTCTAGACTCTGTTGTATATTCGGGAGCCATACATATATCCTCCATTTGTTTCTTTGTGAATTGCTTGTCCAATCTCTCTTTCCAATCTTTTCTAACCTCCTCTGATTGATTCCTGTAGTTATCATGCAATATTTTATATGTCCTACTAAGTACCCCTTTTCAAACAGCAACTTCTCTTCTAGATTCAACTAAAAACTCTACCATTGCTGGCATTTCACTTAGTATTGCCCTGTTTCTTTCTCCTTACCTATAATCTGAAATCAATCATTGATAGGGAAAGCAGTCTCTAGCCTGCAGTCCAAATATATTCTTGGCCTCTTCTCATTCTATTACCTTTCCCTCTCTAATTATTTGCTCTCGCTATCTAGGTTCCTTTGCCAGTTTTCTACAGTAAATTCCATCTTCCTCTTGTTTATTCTCTGTGCCCCTAATTGTAGTCATCTCTGTCGACAGAATCACCTTTCTCCATTCCTGTGCTGGCTTAGTTCTTAGAATACTTTCTGCTACTTTATGAATATAATAATATGTATGGTTGTTGTTATTATTGTTCTTAAGGATCTGTATCCAAAATCCCGTCTCTCCTTATTTCTTAAGTCCCCCACCCATTTCATCATCATCCCTTTCCACTTTAAATTATAGCTTTCTGCTTGTGCTATGGTTTAGGAGCCTTAACTGTGCACCTCAAATATCCCTTCATCAGGTAATCCCAAACACCTTGTTCTATTGGAAGGATCAACTTTTCCCACTTGACTCTTGTCCTCTTGCCCTCTTCCCCTCCCTGATAAAATCCTTCATCTCTTTGTTAATTGCTATTCACGGTTTCTCCTCTGGTTGCTAAAATATGCCTGACCTGTGTAAAAAACTAATGAGACTAAAACCATTTTCACTACTTGTATCTTGCTATCCATACCCAATTGCTCAGTTTTTGTATTATTTTTGTTTCATCTCTTCTCATTTACCCTTGGCTACCATAACAGAATCCTTTTTAACTCATACTCATAAATACTTCATTTTATCATGTCCCCATAAATATAGATATTTCTGAACCAATTTATGTGTGGGTACGTAGTTTACAGCTATTGTCTTTGTTTTATCTTCATTAATTTTGTATTCTGAAAAACTTGAAACTATCTCAGAATGTTCCACAGCACTGTCATGTCCTTTTCTGGTTTTATCCAATACAAAATAGCATAATTTACAAATAACGCCAACTTTTCCTAATTACCTCATGAATTATATCCTTGAATTTCTGAGTCAATTATTTTCTTTGCCAATGGTTCTAAATATAGCACACAAGTAACAAAAGGGAAAGAGGATACACCTGCTTGGTTCCTCTCCTTAAACAGAATTTATCAGAGAGGACCCCCCCCCCCATACACACACAGTTTAATGTTTGCTGTGATCCCTTGTATAGCCTCCTAATTAACCTTATTATCATATCAAGGAATGCAAATGCTTCCATTGCCCTTCTCATAAAATGCTATCTTACTCTGTTGACCCGCCAATAATAGTGATATATATTCTCTTACATTCTGCTTCCCTCTGAATCATCATTGTTCTATTAATGTCAAATGTTTGACTCCCCTCTACAAAACCCCTTTGATAAATTTCTTTCACTTTTGGCAACATATTTGCCATTTTTTAGCCATTATAGAAATAAAGAATCTTCAATCATGGTTTAGAATCAAAATGGGTTATATGAAGCTGGATCTAATGGGTCTTTACCATTTTTAGGTATTATAGCCGCTGTAGCTTTCTTCCTGGATGTTGGTGCTTTTCCTCCTTTTAAAATAGTGTTAAACAAAACCTTCCAGATCTTTATCATGTTCTTCCATCCTAGCCTCCAAATGTCCACAGGAATACCATCTATTCATTGAGACTTTCTTGGTTATACATCACGCATTTGTGCTCTGGAGTTATTAGAAAAAAAAAGTTGCTTAAGAGCAATCTTTATAAACTCATGCATATTATCCAGGTAGTCCCTATTTTTCTTTTTCACACTCTGCATTTGTGTTTCTTCTTTTTGTGTAAGATTCTCCTTAATCTGCAATACTTTAACCTTTGTCAGTACTTCTAAATAATTTTTGTTACTTATTAACCATATCTTCTTTTCTTTTATTTATACCCTATTTTTTAAACTCCACTTTCATTTTATCACACTTCCTAATTATATTTTCTGAAGAAATTTCTATCTTCCCAAGTAACTTCCGACTAATTTCCACTACTCATTCCTTCAATTCTTCTCTGTTTAACAGATAGATGAGGGACCACTTGTGTCTCATTTTTATTTCATTACCCTGCATTTTTATTTCAGTTATTATTGGCGCATGATCTCAAATAGATATTGGATATGTATCAACACTTTCAATTAAATACATATGTTCCTGTGAAATATAATTTCTGTCTAGTCTAGTCCAGTTTTTGTATCCTGCAGAATAATATGTAATTTTCTCTGAGCTCCTACTAATGAATTCACATATTCCATACCAAATATTTTCATAAATGCCTTTAAAAATCTACCCTCTTTTGTTATATTTTCCCCTCTAGGCCCCCAGGATACATCCTCACTGTTGCAAATCAAATTCCAGTCCCGACCTATAAATAATATTCACCACTGAAAGCTGATTATTTTTCCAGAATTTTCTTAAGCTCTACTGTAGCAGTTTTAAGTGAAATATAAATACATGGCAGTGTAATCCTCCCCCTTACCATTATTACCAGTAGCCACTTACTACTACAAATCTACCATTATTATCCTCTCTATCACTATTGGAGCTCCTCTAGCAATTAATATAAGTACTTCCCAATTCAGTCTTCCAGATATTCTGTGGAATAGCCATCCTAAAATCCATTCTTTATGAAATTCACATGCTGATTTCTTTCCAAATCTTTCTCCTGTAGCATAACTATTTGCACTCTACATTTCTTAATAGTTTACTACTCTTTCTTTTTTGTATATACATGTGAGATTTTTCAAGTTCAAAGATAATATGGAAAGTGTTGTCATTACAACAAGAAGTTATTTTTCCCACCTGTTATGTATAACAGCTTTTTTAAATGTCTAGTTTCAACTTCTGTGTTTAATGCACACACTAATGTTTGGCAGGTTGGTCTTTTATACAGTTGTTTCTTGTCATATCCATTTGAACTTATGTCACATCTTGCAAGACATTTTATTTTAATGAAAACCCTCAGAAATAACACCCCCCAGAACCTATTAACTTAATACAAATGCACAAAAATATGTACACCTTCAAATAATGATGTTTAATCTTTCTAATAGGAACAATTGTGCCAGATTGACAGCTACACTAACAGGCATTAATTAACTTGTAATTTAAAGTTACCCATGCAAAGATGCATGGTACAGCCTGTCCTTCTACTTAGACTAAGTGCTATTATTTTTTGTATTTTCTTTGTTCTGCTCCCAGATGTAGAAAACAACTTCTATGCTTTCAAAAAACACTCTTTTACCATTGAAAGAAAAAAATATTCTGTTTTTATTACCAGCTTGTCTCCATAGAAACATGAGATCCATATTCACAGTTGGCTTCAGCAATAAGCTTCTCATGTTGCACTGTGAACATTTATTTGCTAGAGGAAAACTTTTCCTTACATTATTCTCTTATTTATTTTCTTTCACTTAAAACTTGCTGTTAGATCAAGCTAAGGGCCTTAATCTAGTCATTTACCTATTTAAAAGTAAGAGAAAGCGTATCAATTTTACTTCTATCCTGATCTGTATACTTTTAAAACCCATCCCTAACCTCAAGAACCCAGGATTACAGACTATTATCTTATACTTGCCTCTGTCCAACCTTTCTTTTCTTTTTACATTGCAATGCCTACATTTCTTAAAGCTATTCAAGAAGAAGAAAGAAAGAAAGAAAAAGAAAAAAGTGGCACCTGTTTACGTTAGCATCCTTATAATGCACAAAAATAACTGAAAATGGTCTTCTACATAACATTCTGTATATGTCATGTTTTATAAGAATAATGTTAGGAACAAAATTGGTTTACTTACAGTTTCCTCTCTTTTTCAATTCCTGATGTGCCCTTTCAATTAACAAATCCTGCTGTGGAATACCATTCCAGTTGTTTATTTGTACATTTATAAAATTAATACAGTCTGTTCTTTCCAGTTAGTCTGGTAGTGCAGAAAATCTCAGGTTTTCCCTGTGTGGTCTGTCATCTAATTCTTCCATGTTTTAAACATTTCTTCTTGAGCAGTCTCATATTCAACCAGCATTTTCTTCATTTCATCCTCTGATTTTTTGCAGTTTTATCATATCTACTGAATATCTCATTAAAGTTTCTTCTGTTTTCAAGCCTTTTATTTGAGTTGGCATACTCCTTCAGTGTTTTATATATTTTAATCAACTCTGAGCACATTTGACTTATTTTTCCTCTAGATTACTGGAAGTCAGGTCTTGCACCAAAGCTGGAGCTTGAACTGCTTTTTGCTGAACAGCTGCAGGATTTTTCCCAATCAGTATTTTCTCATCACCTTTTGTGATTGATTTTCTTTCACATTCTCTAAATTTCTTCTTTGCTGGCATCCAGGCAGTGCACTTAATAGCCAGTAACTGAAATTTACTCAGAAAAACAAATTCACTAGCTGTCTTTTCTGAGTTTCTGTTTTCACACTGGGAGAGCTGAAATTTACCTGTTAGTGTGCAGCTATCTTTGAAGTCCAATGTCCAACAGTACGTTGAGGTCATCCATAATAAGACTGACCATTCTCACTCAGGGATATAGCTAATGTATTAGCAGACAAATGTAATGCTAAATTTACCACTCCTACTAACATTGTTCCCTCCACTATCTGTGAAAATTTAGTTTCCTCTGAAATCACATTGGAGCAAGTCTTATAATCCTTGTCAAAGACTTAATATAATATTTCCATGGGAATGGACAAGATTCCATCCTGAATTTTCATTATTACCAAGTATGCATTATCTGAGCCTCTACTTAAGCTGTTCAGTCTCCACCTATCTACAGTTTTTTTTACCGGATGCCTGGAAAATACTCACTGTGTTTCCTCCACACAAGGGTGGCCCCTCTACAGAACTAGATAATTATAGACCCATTAGTCTTATATGCAAATTCATAGAATGTCCCATAGCAGAACTCATTTATTCAGCATAGGTAACTTAACTGATCAAGATTCCCATCAGTTTGGTTTTGTAAATGGCAGGTTCTGTCTCCTGAACTTAGTAATGTTTGTGAAGATTTCAGGGGTTTTGACACAGCTTATTTTGACCTGGCAAAGGCTTTTTACACTATGCCCCATACTGGTATTACTGAAAACTTAAACATGTTTAATGTAAAAACCCATAGAATATCCACTGTATTGCAAGCTGCCAATCCAACAGATGCTAAGTTGCAAAAGTTGCTGGTTCCCTCTCTCTCTATGTAAAATGTAATTAGAGGGGTGCCACAGAGATCACTTCTGTGCCCTTTTCAGTTTGGCATTTATTTTACATACATCCAAGCTAATATCACAGAAGTGTGATTGACCAAGTTTGCTAATGACTGCAAACTGAACACTATTAGCCACTCATCCACTGTTACAAAACAGCTCCAGCAAGGCCTTGGATATGCACATACATGGTGTATCAAAAGTGGTCTCAGACTAAATGAAAAAAAAGTCCAGCATAGTTGTGTTCATCAGAAAAGATACTCCTACCCCATAGATGGCACTCATCTTCAGACAGATACTGTCATGTGAGACCTAAGTACCTATGTGGATAACTCTGTTTCATTTGATTATCATTTTTCCATCATAGTAAGGAAATTCTTCTATCTGGATCAGGTATTTTCCAAGGGAATTTCTTCAAGATCCAAAGAAGCGTTCCTATCATTGCACTCTTCCATTATCCGACCAATCATTGAATATGATGCTCCCTTTGGTATGTACAAATCCAGGGATATGGCTTAACTGAAAAGGCTCCAAAGTTTCCTAACCAAGAAAATTAAGGGTCTTCAACTCTTTAAATACCTTGAATGATTAGCACACAGCTCTCCTTATATTCAGGAAACTACAAGTTACTTAGAGGTGACCTCGCTTTTTGAGCCATGAAAAACCCAGTCCTATTGATCTCCTATTTCTTTGGAAAACCAGCAGTTATACAAATAACTGCACCAAGGACATAAATCTGCACCAACAAATAAACATGATGCATTACAGAGATAGGTTCCTAACTCTTCATATTCCTATTCCATGCAATAAATTGCCACTACAGATTGAACAAAGTACTATTTTGACTGCCTTTAAGACTAAGCTTGATGACTGGAATGGTAGACACAAATTTACCCCAGGGTTATTATGTAAGACCCTGCTGAATTTGGGAGGTGAGCACTATTAAGTTTTTGAAAAGGGTGCAAAGAACATTTAAGATGTTCACCATATTGTTCACTGCTGAAGCAGCCTTAGCTATATGGGTTATATCCTGCCAAGGATAAAACAGCTGTCCGGCTTCCAAAGCTTCAGGGCAACTTCCACACATCCAAACCGTCAATCAGTTTGAGCTTAGCTGAATAAAAAGACAGGTTTGGGTTTCAAGCCATTCAAAACATTCCTGCTACTGAATAGAGTGCTCCTCTGAGGGCTTTAGAGGATAAGTGGTCAGATTGTGCAGTTCCACTGCTGGACAGTTTAAGTGCCCTTTGGGGAAAAACTTTTCATATTGAAATAATGTTGTTTTATTGTACTTTCCAGTTTAGAAAAGTTATTTTTAAGATTTTAATGGACTGCATGAGCTGTAAGTGTACTTTTGAAACAGAAGTGCATTTTTTAGGTCAGTTTTAAAAGTTGTTTAAAGTAATTGAAAACACAAAAGAAATTGCTTAAATGAACCAATACTTTATTATAAAATTATAATAACTGCTTTTGTCTTTTAGACATCAAAAACTTCATCAGACTAAAAAACAACAAATTAAACACTCATTAAATAATAAAAAATTATCATTATCTGACTAATTCAAACCGACCATATCAATGCTTCAATTTCTTCATTTTCAAAACACATTTATAATTTACAACCCCATTCAAAACTGGTAAAGTATTGGAATTTAATAAAATCTGCCAATTTAATTCATTCAATTATTATAGTGCTTCTTCATTGCCCCCTCTTAATCCCAAAGCTACATAACCTAATACAACACAACATCCACTTTTTACAAAGAAACAAAATAAACATCCTCAACAAAATGGTGGTCAACAGACATTTAAGAAGAAGTAGCAAGGTGGTTCCAAAAAAGAATTCAGGAGCACCCCCCCCCCCCAACCAAGGACAGTCCAACAAGTAATAATTACTATTTAAGGGACCTGTCCCCTCCCTCCTACCCTGGCAGTCCCTTTTCACTTCCAGAAAGTCTACATCTACACTTTTCTCTTTGACAACAGATAATTTCAGACAAATGGGTTGTGAAGACCATTCATCAAGGTTACAGATGGCTGTGGTAGGAAATCCTTCCTTTTCAGAGGGCAATTCCTCATCAGTCAGACCAGACTCTTATTTCCCCCTGTCCTTCATCACATAGTGTCCCAGGGAGTGATAGAAGCATTTCTTCCTTCCCAGGTTGGGAAAGGTTTTTATTCAAGGATGTTTTAGTGCCAAAGAAAGAAAATACTTAGAGACCAGTTCCAGAGCTTTCTTTTCTAAACCAGTTTGTGATAGTGCCTGATGTCACTATACAGTCTGTTACCTTTTTTTCCTCATTCAAGTTTCCTGGCAACAGTAGATTTAAATATTCTTATCCTCACATACCTGTTTATCCAGACATTAGGTGTTTATAGAGGTCTTTTGTGTTTGGGTCACATTTTCAGTTTTCTTCCTCACCCTTTGGACTATCCACTGTATCAAGAGTGTTCACAAAGTGCCTAGCTACAGTTATAGCTCATTGCAGGCTATAGAGTAGCCATATTTTTTCCATATTTAGATTACTTGATTTTTAAAAGTGTCAGCAATCTATCAAATGGGCGAGAAATCTCTTATACAAGCTAGGATTCAAAAAGAACATTCAAAAGGATTGTGTACCTGGGGTGTCAGCTGGACACCTCTGTTCAAAGAGCTTTTCTATCACAGTAAAAAACAGATCTGTGTGTAAATCTAGTTCTAAGGTTTTTCACTCAGACTTTGGTCAATGTAAGGGAATACCACTGTATTTTGGGTCTCATGATTCTCATGATGTCCCTGATTTTGGTGCAGGGACCAAAGAGACTTCATGTACCATTATATCTTTCTATAATAATGGTACATGATATAATAGTACATGAAGTCTCTTTGGTCCCTGCACCAAAATCCTTTGCTTTTTCAAGCCCCAGTGCTGGACTTGTCAGAAAGAGATCAGGTGGTGGAGACAGCAAATATCTCTAAGTTTAGATCTTGTCTTCTCCCTTTGACCTACAAAGCAGTCAGTCACCACAGACACTTAGGACTTTGCCAGGGGAGCAGTATCAGGAGAAATAAAAGTGCAAGGTGTGTAGGACACCAAGGAGAGGTGCAATAATAATAATAATAATAATAATAATAATAATAATAACAATGAAAAGAGATGCTTGGCCTGAGGCCCCTGATCAAGGCACTCCACTCACTGAATCATCTTTGATCAATGGGAGTTCTTCACTTTGTTACAAACATCATGTGGTACATCAATAAATAAGGGGGAACCAGGTTGTACCATCTTTACAAGCTAGCCATGTTAGCTTGGAATACAGCTTCACAGAATAAATTCACTCTTTGGGCATCTTACATTCTGTCAGAGCAAAATTGTATAGCAGACAAGCTGAGCTGGACAAGGAAGGGCAAACCCTCATAAATGTAAACTGGATTGTGGGGGGTCTTCCAAGATTTGACCCATCTGTGGGGACTTTATTATGAAGACCTATTTACTTTTTCTCTGAGCAATCAGATGACAAAATTCTGCTCTAGGATTACTTGTAAGAAGGCCTGGAAGGCATATTCCTTTTCTTTTCCGTGGACAGAAATGCTTCTGTATGCTTTTCTACCTTTTCCACTAATATCCAGGGCTGTTTTGAAGATTCAGAAGGAATCTCCCAAGATCATTCAGGTGACTCTGTCTGGCCCAGGCCACAGTGGCTCTCCCTTCTTTTGGAACTGGCCAGAGGCAGTTTCAACAAGCTTCCTCACAGAATGGATCTTGCCACACAAGATCAGGGTTATTTGATACACCTTGACCACAATCAACTACAACTGACTGCCTGGATAATAGGGTCTTAATTCCCTTTAGGTACCTGTTTTTTGAGGGCATGCAGCAGGTAATAATGGGGACAAGAAAGCTTGCTATTAGAAAATTGTATGTATTAGCAAATGGAAAAGGTTTTCTAGTTGGTCCCAGCAACATAACCAACACCCATTCAGGGCTAGATGTCCTCTGATTTCACAATATTTGTGTGAGTTATTATCCTATGGTCTTTTTTATCCCTCTGTCAAGATTAATTTATCAACCATTTCAGCATGTCTGCCCATAGATCCTAGTCTTTCTATGCATTTTCATGTCAAAATGTTTTTGAAAGGGCTTTTGCATAAGAGGCCTCCAAGAAAAGCGGTGGCCCTCCTTGGGATCTTAATTTTGTGTTAGATAAGAGGAGACTTGCTCCATTTGTACTAGCTAATCAGTCTGACTTAAGGTTCTTAACATGGAAAACAGTTTTGCTGATTACTCTAACCTCTGCAAGAAGAGTATCTGAGTTGCAAGCTCTTATGGTGAGTCAAATCTATCTTATTTTTCACAGAGGCAGGATTTCTTTGAGAATTAATCATTCTTTTATGCCTTTATTCCAAACTATCCATCTCCCTGTTTTCATTCCTGAGCCTAAAGGTGAGGGAGAAAGGACATTCCATACCTTGGGTATCCACAGACAACTTATCTTAACAGAAATAAATCTTTAAGATCTATGGATTAATTATTAATTTCTTGTGAAGGTAAGAAGGGACAACTTGTGTCAAAACAGACTGTTTCCAAATGGTTGTCTAAGGCTATTACCATTTGTTATACTCACCACAACAAAACTATTCCAAGCAGGGTCAAGGCCCACTCAACCATGGCCTTGGCTTTCTCTATTGCATTTTGAAAAGTGTTTGATTCTAGAAGTATTCTAGAAGCAGCAAGCTGGTTCTCAACATACTTTCACAAAACACTATAAGCTTAGATCAGGCATTGCTAGGACCATTTTCCAGGGCCTCCTGGACTCTTCTCCTTCCACAGCCCCCAGTGTAATATGCTAGGACAATGTATCCATATAGCAGCATACAGCAGAGATCAATATGATGAACATAATATAGTTGCATAGGTAAATTTACCATAGCAGTAGCTATTTAAATGATCACTGCTGCAAAAGCCTCTCTCTCCCTCTCTCTCTCTCTCTCTCTCTCTCTCTCTCTCTCCATCTGCACCTTTCTTTTTTGGTGTATTGTTTATGCCAGGGTGTGGACGTTTAATTGTTGTTGTTGTTCCTAGGATTATCCTTTTAGGGCTGAGCCTCTTCCCTGTTGACATGAAAGCTCTGAAGATCTTGGTTCCCAAACCTGTCTTTTAAGTCAGGTCAGCTTGAGCTGACTGATAGTTTGGGTAGGTTTAAAGTGCCTTGAAGTTTTGAAAGGTGGCTGGCTGTTATATCCTTGGCAGGATGTAACCAATACAGCTAAGGCTACTTCAGCAGTCATCATTCAAATATAGAAACACTAACCATCCAACCCAATGCCATATTCATGGGTGAATTTAATTACCCTACCGTTAACTGGGAATCCTATACAACATCAAACGTACATGCACAGAGATTCCTGATTTTGTAAACTCAAACACCCTGGACCAGATAGTCAATACACCAACCTGGGGTGCAAACATACTAGATCTGGTCTTCACTAATATAGGAGAATGCTGCACACCCCCTACTGTAATTCCTTCCCTGG
Organism: Protopterus annectens; assembly: GCF_019279795.1. NCBI lineage: Eukaryota > Metazoa > Chordata > Ceratodontiformes > Protopteridae > Protopterus > Protopterus annectens. The sequence goes on from NC_056739.1 coordinate 1,307,656,862, forward strand.
TAAGGTCAGACAACAAAATGGTCTCCTTTGAAGTAAAAATAAAACCTGGACCCCCAGCTAAACCAGGAATATTAATGAACTATTCTAAGGCTAACCTCCTGCTATTAGGTGGGAACCTGGCAAAATTTCAAGCCCATATAAACCCTGAGAACACTTTTGCCTATGCAGAACTGTTCACAAAAAACCCATAAAAGCATGTCAATAGCTGCATAGAGGCAGCTGCACTCACCAGGAAGAAGTACAGATCTAACTCAAAAAACAAGCCACCCTGGTGGAGTCACAAAATCATCCAGATGTATAACAGAAGGAAGAAAATCATGGCAAAAATTAGGAGGTGCAGCACCCAGCACGATAACAGCGCACTCATCAAACTAGACAAACAACTCAGAGGACAAATAAAGTCTACCAAAGTAAAATTTGAGGTAAGTTTGGCCTCCCAGGCCAAGGACAATTACAAAGCGTTCTTTAGCTATGTCTGCAACCTCAAAGGCAATACACAATTGTGTGCAGAGCTCATTGTAAATGGAGCCACCCATACTGAACCAGAAGATATAGCAAACCTCCTGGCTGATAATTTCAGCTCCAACTTTATTCCTCTCTCCCCCTCAAATTTCCCTCAGGAAATATCATCAAATATAACTCCCCCTACTATCACTAGGGAACAGTTCCTTAATGCTCTCTGTAAGACCAAAAACACTGCATCAAAGGGCCCAGACACTATACCAGGATGCCTTCTAAATAGCATGAAACATGACATATCAGGGTCTCTGGAATTACTATTTAACTGTAGCCTCCAAACAGGCTTTGTGCCTCATGAATGGAGAAAGGCAACAGTCATCCCTCTGAACAAAGGTGGGCCATCTACAGACCCTGGAAACTACAGACCCATAAGTCACATTAGTCTTATATGTAAAGCCATGGAAAGAATTATCATGGTGATGATCAATAGAGATATAGTAAACCTACAGACACTGGACCCAACTCAGTTTGGTTTTGTCAAGGGAAGATCATGCCTACTCAACCTGGTGGACTTCTTTGAGAAGGTCACCAAAGCAATGGGTGAGGGCAAAATGGTTCACACTGCCTACCTTGATCTGGCCAAGGCATTTGACACAGTATCCCACTTGGGTATTGTTGACAAACTCAAGAGATTAGGTACAAACCCGTATGTCACCCAGTGGATAGCCAACTGGCTCACAAACAGGACCCAAGAAGTTAGAATTGGGGACTCCACCTCTACAAAGAGGCCAGTCACAAGAGGAGTCCTTCAGGGATTAGTCGTTGAACTGCTCCTTTTTGGCATTTACTTCTCAGAAGTCAAGGCCTATGTCATTTGTTTCTGGGTGACTAAATTTGCAGATTATTGCAAATTAGGAGCTGTCATTGAATCTCACACTGACATAAATGTTTTCCAGGAGGGGCTGACACAGACAAACAACTGGTATCAGTGCCATGGGCTAAACCTAAATGCCAAAAAATGCATAATAGTATCCTTTTGGAAGTCATCCATCCCTGGTAATTATCATATTGACAACACACCCCTTAGAGATGACCCATTTGTCAGGGACTTAGGGACACACATAGATAATAATCTAGCCTTTGATCATCACGTGTCTACAGTTGTGAGGAAGTCATTCTATGTTGCGCAACTTATAAACAAAGGTATGGCATCTAAGTCCAAGGAAGTCATTGTTCTACTGTATTCAGCATTCAGACCTATCATTGAGTGCAATGCCCCCTTTGGTATGTACCTAACCAGGCATATCCAACAACTGGAATGCCCACATAGGTAACTCACTAAAAGAATACAGGGAGTAAGTAATATGTCCTATACAGACCACCTCAAGGCCCTATCCCTGTATTCTGTTTCCTACAGGCTAATGAGGGGAGATCTATGCCTGGCATACGGGGCATTGTCAGACCCCACTCTGATGGACCTCCTGCATATCCACCAAACAAACAGTACCAGAATTACCTGTTCTAAAGACTTAAACCTTGCCTGTGATATAAATAGGACCTGCTGGAGAGATAGGTATGTATCCCAGAGACTACCCCGTCTATGGAACAGGCTCCCATCCATACTACTACCATCCCATCCCTAACCCAATTCTAGTGCAACTTGGACAATTGGATGGGAAACTGGAAATTCATCCCTGGTTTGGCACCTATGTCTCTAATGCAAACAGGTAACTTGTAACTGGTTCATCTCCCAGGCCCATGCTTACACTTATCCAGGGCATCAGAACTTGTCATAGATTTGGGATGCATGGCTAGGCTTAAAAAAGCCCTTGTGGTTATTAGCCTAGTAAACACCTATGAACCTATGGTAAGTTTACTTACACAGCTATACTTTTGTATGCTTAAAGGTGAATATGGCCAGACATATCTTGTTCATGGTTATTGCCTGCCTATTATGTTCTCATGTTTCTGTTAAGGTAAAATCAAGCAATTATACAGAGGGTTATTATTGGAGAGTCATTGATAATCAAATTGCTTCATTTTTGAGAAATAGATTCTAGAAGTTTACAGTAAGAGCAAAGCTTGAGATATGAATTTCTTGAAACGATTTTGAGAACAAACAATCATTTTATCATTTCAGGCTCATTCATAATTCTGTAAAATACATATGGAGGTTTTGCTGCACCATTGCAGTAAAAGTTTGAAAACAGTGGATTCATGCAAAGATTCTAACAGCTTTTAATGCTGAGGGGTGACCACACTTAGCTTTTGAGCTTTTGACTGCCATTTCTGTGTCAGAGGCACTGATGTGTGTCATCTTTTAAAACTGTTAGTTGGTGTTCCATGCAGTTCTGTGATGACTGCAGTGTGTGTGTTTATGTATATGTGGTAAATCAACCTTAATTTGGTTATGACAGTGAGGTTCATATGTAAAAGCCTCACTACAATAAGCTTCTTATATGTAACATTGGAAGAGCAAGGCTATTTTTCATTGGTATCAGAGGATAATCAAGACGCTCCATGCAATACAAACAAATAATCCTTCTTAGACTTTGCTAATGGAAACTATTTTGCAATAAATTACATAGTTACAAAAACAGAATGAGATACTGCCCTAAGTCATAAGTTCATAGGTAGGTAGTAGACTATCTGCCCAAGGGCATTTATAAGCCTAGCCAGAGTGTGTCGACTTTCGCTCCCCCATTGATTAACTAACTGATTCTCTGTCAAGCAGAGCCAATGAAGTGATCCCAGGGGTGTAGTTTCTGTTACCCATCCACTTGTCAAGGTTTCTCTTGAAGAGTGTTAGTGAGGGGCTCTGCCTAATGTAGTTTTGAATTTTGTTCCAAAGCATGGGGAGTCTCTGTGACAAGAATCTATCCCTCCAGTATGTTCTATTTATTGTTGTGGTGAGGTTTAGCTCACTAGAGCGTGTGGCTCGCAGTGACTTGGATTTCTTTAGTTGGAGCATGACCATCATTTCTGAGTTGGACATGGCTTTGTAAGTCAGGCAGAGATCACCTCTGAGTAAGCGATATGCCACTGAGTACAGCTGGATTTTTTTCAGTCGGGCTGCATATGACATATGTTTGAGGCCAGTAATCCTCTTGGTGAGGTACTTTTGTGGTCTTTCCAGCTGTTGGAAGTGTCTTGTGAGTTACATCCAAAATGGGGCATTGTACTCTATGATGGGTCTGATGAGTGATGAGTAGAGGGGTACTATAACCTCTTTATTTCTAGATGCAAACCCTTTAGTAATTAGATGGGCCACATAGAAGGATTTCCTAACTACTTTGGCAATATGATTGTCAAAGGAGAGATTACTATCTACCTGGATCCCCAGATCTCTTATTACCTCTTCTGTATTAAGGGGGCTGCCACCTATGTAGTAATTTGTGGGTGATTTGTTTTTCCCAAATGGAATGACTATGCATTTTTTTGCATTTAGCTTGAGGCCATGACTTTGACACCAGGTGTCCGTCTCAGTAAGGCCCTTTTGGAAGATGTCCATGTCAGCCGGAGTCAATTATGGCTCCCAGTTTGCAGTCATCAGTGAACTTGGTTAGCCATAGTCCTCCTGTGTTTGCCTGTACTTCTGAAAAGTATATGCTGAACAGTAGGGGTCCCAGGACCGAGCCTTGCAGGACACCACTTGTGACTGGTTTAGAGTCGGACCTGGAGCCTGCTATTCTTACCGTGTGAGTTCTATCTGTAAGCCAGTTGGCAACCCATCTCGTGACATAGGGGTTTATGTTCAGGCTGGTGAGTTTTTCTGTAATACCTGAGTGGGGAATGGTGTCAAAAGCCTTGGCGAGGTCAAGGTAGGCTGTGTGAACAACCTTTCCCTCATCTATGGCCTTGGTGACTGTCTCAAAGAAGTCAACCAGGTTTAGTAAGCATGATCTGTCCTTAACAAAGCCGAACTGGGTTGGGTCAAGTGTTTGGAGGTTCCCAATGTCTTTGTTAATGAGTTCCATGATGATGCGCTCCATAGCCTTGCAGACCAGGCTAGTCAGGCTTATGGGATGATAGTTACCAGGCTCAGTTGTGGCCCCTCCTTTGTGGAGAGGAATAACCGTTGCTGTGCGCCATTCTATGGGCAGGTAGCCTGTGGAGAGGCTGATGTTGAACAGCGTGTTTAGGTGGGAGGTTAGTTCGTTATGTAGTTCGTGCAAGATGCAGCCTGGGACACCATCTGGCCCCATTGACGCTGTGTTTTTGGCTTTTGAAAGGGCTGTTTTCACCTGTTCGTCTGTGATTTCTGGGACAATACACTTTTCTGGTATTGTTGTGGGACCTTTTGGGGGTGAGAGTGGGGTGAAGTTTGCACTGAATCTATCTGCCAGGATGTTGGCAATATCAGTAGGTTCAGTATATTTTGTGCTATTTTGCACTAGTTCAGTGCATATCTGTGAGTTGCTATTTAGATTGTTAACATAGCTAAAGAAGGCTTTGTGGGTATCTTTTGAATCCTTGGCTATTTTTCTTTTGAAGTTAGCCTTGGATGATTTTATGAGGGACCTTAGTTTCTTACTGATACTGATCAGGGATGTCTTTCCTTCTTGGAATTTGCTTTTTTTCTGAACTAGTTTCCTCCTTATATTGTATAACCTGTTTATGGCAGGGGTCCACCAAACTGATTTCCTTCTGTTAGAGGAGTGAGTCTTGGTTTTGCTAGGGATGGCATGATCAATGCATCCTTGTAGGTGCTCATAGAGTGCATTTGTAAAGGTTTCTGAATCTTGGGCAGTGTTATCCTTTAGCGTGGGGGCTGTGAAACTTACTACCTCTGTCTTAAGTAAGGTGAAGTTTGCTTTAGAAAAGTTTTTTTACTGTGGTTTCTTTAGTTGTGGGTGGTGGTGGGGTGTGGACATCCAGAGTGATTAGTTTATGGTCTGATCTAACCAGTGATGGGTTGACCTCCGGTGTGGAACACCTGTCGCCCATGTTGGTAATGACCAGGTCCAATATGTTTTCACTAGGGAAGTTTACCAGCTGATCCAGGGCGTTTGAGTTGATGAATTCCAGGAAGCGCTGGGCCTGGGAGTTTGTACTCAAGTAGTTTTCCCAGTGAATGGTAGGGTAATTGAAATCCCCCAATATCAGGGTGTTCTGTAGGACCTTCATGTTTTCCAGTGTCTCCAGAAAGGTGGAATGGTGGTCCTGGGTCATGGAGGGTGATCTGTAGCAGGCCACAATTTGCATGGCAGATTTGCCTGATGTTAGTTGCACATGGATGATCTCAGAGGTATCATGCTGCGCCACTAACCTGGAGGTGTAGGTATCCTTGATGAATATGGATACACCCCCTCCTTTTGTGTATCGGCCCGTGTTCTGTGGCCGAAACGTGTGTTATGAGATGTACCCCAGTAGTGCTGGGGTGCTCTCTGGAGCCTTGAACCAGGTTTCAGTTACTGCACAGATGTCGATGTTCTCCATACTGAGAAGTGCTTCGAGCACGTGCATTTTGAGATTTAAACTCATGGCGTTAAGTAGCATAACCCTCAGTTTTTTGTTAATTGTGCTGTTTACCGAGGTGGGTTTGACTTTTGAGCCTTGCCTAAAAAAGGCACTATAGGGACAGCAAGAGTCTTGGACAGTATTCAAAAGCCTAGGGGTGACAGGTGCAAGCCGTCTCTTGTGAAGCAAAGTGGCTTGTCAAGCATGTCGTCCCAGGCTGACAGACACTGGATCCCCTTTGAATGACACCAAAAGCTTAACCAGTTGTTGAAATTGATAATTTTTTTCTTTATACTGAGGTATCATTCTTGGTGAGGGCAGGATGCTACTCAGGGTCAGGGTCATACCAGCCTGGACTACATGATCAGAGAGCTCTTCCATGTCTCTTTTCATGTAGTCCACGGAGGTACGTCACAGGTCATTCACACCAGCATGAACAATGGCAGAGTCATATTTGTACTTGTTCTGGAGTGACCTGAGTGCTTGTGTTATGTGGCGGATTCTGGCTCCCAACAGGCAGCTAACAGTAACCTTCTGCTTGTCCAGCCTAGTGAGTGGGACGTCAGTGTGCCTGACTATAGAGTCACCTATTACTAGTGTGTTAGGTATGTTATTTCGCCTTAAGGGCTGTGATTGTGCGGCACAGTGATTTTGTGTTTTATGTGTTTGGTTTGTGACATGAGGTGCAGGTTGTTTGGGTGTCTGCTTTGGAGGTCACTGATGCTTTTGTAGGTTTTTATTTAGTGCCTCCGAGTATGATTTTGTGTATTTATGTGTATTTTTTGCCAGTGCTGTTTTAGTAGGTCTATGTGTGGCTGGAGGTGTGGTGCAAGTGTTAACCTTCTCCTCTTGACTGCCTGTTCCAGTCTTGGGTGGAAATAGCTTAGCTTCCAGTTTGGCTGTATAATTGCATCTCTCGCATATGTTAGTGTTTTGTGGTAGGAGGAGAGGGTTGTCTGTGTACATGAGGCAGTTGTAACATTGCCTCAGGATACCCAGATTCACCAGCTGGACTGGAGAGTACACCTGAAATTGCCCTTTGGTCATGCCTGAATAGTAGGGTGAGCTGCTTAGTCGCTTGGTTGGTGAGGGGTGAATAAAGAGCCTTGCCCTGCTGGACAATCAAGTGTCAGGGTATATTAGTGCTTGTTATTAAGTCTGAGCAAGTGTTGGGCTGTAGGATGCTTTTTCAGTGCTTAGGTTGAGAGTTAGACTAGTTTCAAGGGAAAAACTGAAGAGGAGACGTAGTGGAGCCGGGAATCATTTAACTGTAGCTAACCAGTGCTGCCCGGCACGCAAAACCGTGCAAACGCATTTTTTATACTAGGGAAATGAAAGAGAGAGAAATTAGCCCAAAATGGCCAATAAACTACTAACTTCTGGGCTGGAACCACTCCTCCAGGGACAGATAGGCTGATCAAAGCTCCCGTCTCTCACAGGTGAACAGAGAAACTTCCTTCTATCCAAGTAAGGTATGGGCAACTCAGAAACTAGTATCACAGCCCTGAAATCAGCACTAGCCTGAAAACTGGACTGTACTAACTTAGAAAGGCGGGAAACAAGGAATTTTTTGGTTTGTTTCTTTTTTGAAAAGATAAGGCAAAAACAGTAAAAAATACACTTAAAACAGCTTTAAACGACTACAAACAATCAGAAAAGGCTATCGCACTTTAGTGTGTAGCCTACAACAATTAAACAAATTATTTAAACAAAAAATGACTTTTTAAAATTGCAGGCAGTCAAATAATTGCATCATCATCATCATTTTCTTTCAGCTGTTCCCGTTAGGGGTCGCCACAGCGGATCATCTGTTTCCATTTCTTCCTGTCCTTTGTATCTTGCTCTTTCACACCAACCACCTGCATGTCTTCTCTCACCATATCCATAAACCTTATCTTAGGCCTTCCTCTTTTCCTCTTACCTGACAGCTCCATCCTTAGCATCCTTTTCCCAATATACCCAGCATCCCTCCTCAGCACATGTCCAAACCAACGCAATCTCACCTTTCTTGCTTTGTCTCCAAACTGTCCAACCTGAGCTGACCCTCTAATATACTGTCCATCCTAGTCACACCCAGTGCAAATCTTAACATCTTTAACTCTGCCACATCAAGCTCTGACTCCTGCCTTTTTGTCAATGCCACCATCTCCAACCCATATAACATAGCTGGTCTCACTACCCTCTTGTAGACCTTCCCTTTCACTCTTACTGGTACCCGTCTGTCACAAATCACTCCTGACACTCTTCTCCACCCATTCCACCCTGCCTGTACTCTCTTCTTCACCTCTCTTCCACACTCACCATTACTCTGAACTGTTGATCCCAAGTACTTAAACTCATCCACCTTTACCAATTCTACTCACTGCATCCTCACCATTCTTCTACCCTACCTCTCATTTACACACATATTTTCTGTTTTAGCCCTGCTGACCTTCATTCCTCTCCTCTCTAAAGCATATCTCCACCTCTCCAGGGTCTCCTCAACCTGGTCCCTACTCTCACTACATATCACAATGTCATCTGCAAACATCATAGTCCACGGGGCCTCCTGTCTGATCTCATCTGTCAACCTGTCCATCACCACTGCAAATAAGAAAGGGCTCAGAGCTGATCCTTGATGTAATCCCACCTCCACCTTAAACATATCTGTCACTCCCACCGCAGTCCTCACCAATGTCACACTACCCTCGTGCATATCCTGTACCACTCTTACATACTTCACTGCCACTCCCGACTTCCTCATACAATACCACAACTCCTCTCTAGGCACCCTGTCATATGCTTTCTCTAAGTCCACAAAGAGACAGTGCAACTCCTTCTGACCTTCTCTGTATTTCTTCAACAACACTCTCAGAGAAAACATTGCATCTGTAGTGCTCTTTCCTGGCATGAAACCATACTGCTGATCACTAATCATCACCTCCCTTCTTAACCTAGCTTCCACTACTCTTTCCCATGACTTCAAGCTGTGACTGATCAGTTTTATCCCTCTGTAGTTACTGCAGCTCTGCACATCATCCTTATTCTTAAAGATAGGTACCAAAACACTTTTTCTCCATTCCTTAGGCATCCTCTGACTTTCCAAAATTTTATTAAACAATCTGGTTAAAAATTCCACTGCCATTTCTCCTAAGCACCTCCATGCTTCCACTGGTATGTCATCTGGGCCAACAGCCTTTCCATTCCTCATCCTCTTCATAGCTGTCCTTACTTCCTCCTTGCTAATCTGTTTCACTTCCTGATTCACTATCCCCACATCATCCAACCTTCTCTCTCTCTCATTCTCTTCATTCATCAGTCCTTCAAAGTACTCTTTCCATCTACTCAACACACTCTCCTAACTTGTGAGTACGTTTCTCACTATCCTTTATCACCCTTACCTGCTGCACATCTTTCCCAGCTCTGTCCCTCTGTCTAGCCAATCGGTACAGGTCCTTTTCTCCCGCTTTAGTGTCCAATCTCTTATACAACTTTCCATATGCCTTATCCTTAGCCTTTGCCACCTCTTTCTTTGCCATGTGCTTCATCTCCTTATACTCATGTCAACTTTCTTCATCTCTTTGACAATCCCACTTCTTCTTCGCCAGCCTCTTCCTCTGTATACTCGTCTGTACTTCCCCATTCCACCAACAGGTCTCCTTGTCCTCCTTCCTCTGTCCAGATGTCACACCAAGCACCTTTCTAGCAGTCTCCCTTACTAGCTCTGCTGTAGTTACCCAGCTATTCGGTAACTTTCCACTGCCTCCCAATGCCTGTCTTAACTCTTTCCTGAACTCCACCTCACAATCACCCTTTTTTAACTTCCACCATTTAATCCTTGGCACTGTTTTCACACTCCTCCACCTCTTCTTGATCACCAACGTCATCCTACAGAACACCATTCTGTGCTGCTTAACTACACTTTCCCCTGTTCATAGGTTCATAGGTTGGTACTAGGCTATCAGCCCTAGGGCCTATACAAGCCTAGCCATAACAATTCCCTGGATATTTCCTCCCACATTATTTACTTTCCTGGACCCCTGTCTAGCAGGGCGACTGACGTGATCCCTTGGGTGAATTTCCTTTCTCCCATCCAATCGTCAAGGTTCCTCTTGAAGAGGTCCAAAGAGGCACTCTGCTTGACATGTATGGGCAATCTATTCCAGAGTCTGGGGAGTCTCTGGGTCAGGAACCTATCCCTCCAGCATGTTTTGTTTATTGTGATGACAAGGTTTAGATCCCTGGAGCGTGTAGCTCTGAGGGATTGGGATTTCTTTAAGTGTAGCATGTCCAACAGCTCTGGGTTTGACATGGCCTTGTATGTTAAGCAGAGATCGCCTCTGAGTAGATGATATGCGACAGAGTATAGCTGGAGTTTTTTAAGGAGGTCAGCGTAGGGCATCTGCTTTAGGCCTGTGATTCTTTTAGTGAGGTATTTCTGAGGCCTTTCCAGTTGTTGCAGATGTCTTGAGCGGTACATACCAAATGGGGCATTGTATTCTATAATGGGTCTAATGAGGGATGAGTACAGTGGGACAATGACCTCCTTTTTTCTGGATGAAAAGCCCTTCGTGATGAGGTGTGCCACATAGAAGGATTTCCTGACTGTTGTGGCGATGTGGTTATCGAAGGTGAGACCACTGTCCAGCTGTGTCCCTAAGTCTCTTATCACACTTTCTGTGTTTAGTGTACTGCCACCTATATGGTAATTCATGGATACATGTTTTTCCCAAAGGGATAACAATACATTTCTTGGCATTGAGCTTGAGCCCATGGCTCTGGCACCAAGCATCTGTTTCTGTAAGGCCCTTTTGTAGAGTATCCACATCATTTGGGATTCAATAATGGCTCCCAGTTTGCAGTCATCTGCAAACTTTGTTAGCCAGAGTCCCTGAGTGTTGACCTGTACTTCAGAGAAGTAGATGCCAAACAAGAGCGGCCCCAGGACTGAACCCTGAGGTACTCCACTTGTCACTTGTCTGGAGCTGGATTTGGAGTCGGCTGCTTTTACAGTGTGGGTTCTATCAGTAAGCCATTTAGCAACCCATTGGGTGACATAGGGATTAATGCCCAACTTAGTAAGTTTATCTATGATTCCAGAGTGGGGGATGGTGTCAAAGGCCTTGGCAAGGTCTATATAGGCTGTGTGGACCACCTTACCCTTGTCCATGGCTCTGGAGACTGATTCAAAAAAGTCAATCAGGTTCAGGAGACAAGATCGGCAATTCACAAACCCAAACTGGGTGGGGTCCAGTGTTTGAAGGTTGCCAATGTCTTTGTTTATAAGTTCCATGATAATACGCTCCATGGCCTTGCAGATAAGGCTTGTCAGACTGATGGGATGGTAGTTTCCGGGATCCAAGGTGGATCCCCCCTTGTGGATTGGGATAACTGTAGCTCTGCGCCACTCAGTGGGCACAAAACCTGAGGTGAGGCTATGATTAAACATGACACTTAGGTGAGGTGCCAGTTCATATTGTAGTTCATGTAGTACACAGCCCGGGATGTCATCTGGTCCCATGGATGCTGTATTCTTGGCTTTAGAGAGTGCGTTTTGTACCCATGTGGCCGTTATTACTGGAATTTGGCAATCTTCCGGTATTGAGATGGGCCATTTAGGGGGTGAGAGGGGGGTGAAGTTGGCACTCAATCGATCTGCCAGGATATTGGCAATATCCTTTGGATCAGTATATTTAATGCCATTCTGTTTTAGCTCAGAGCAGATCTGAGCATTGCCATTTAGATTCTTGACATAGTTATAGAATGCTTTGTGGTTGTCTTTGGAATCTTTGGCAATTTTATTTTCGTAACTAGCTTTGGAGGATTTTATGAGGCATCTCAGTTTCTTACTGAGGCTAGTAAGGGAGTTTTTTGCATCCTGGTAATTTCCTCTTTTCTGCAAAAGTTTCTTCCTTTTGTTGTAAAGTTTGTTTATGGCAGGGGACCACCAGATTGGCTTCCATTTTTTGGATGAGAGCATTTTGGTTCTATTTGGGATGGCACGATTCATGCATGAGTGGATGTGCTCATACAGTGCCTTAGTGTAGGATTCAGCAGTTGAACTTTCAGTTCCCGTCTGCATGGGTGTTATGAAGTTTGTCACTTCTGACTTGAGTAGCATGAAGTTGGCTTTGGAGAAGTTTTTTATGGTGTTTTTTTTACTGGGGGGTGGGGGTGGGATGTGGATGTTAAGGGTGATTAGCTTATGGTCAGACCTGACTAACGAGGGGGTGACCATAGGTATGGAGCATTGATTTCCCATGTTGGTAATGACCAGGTCTAGGATATTGGAGCCCCTGGTGGGACTATGGATTAGTTGATCCAGGGCATTGGAATTTATGAATTCCAAGAACCGTTCTTGCAAAGGTGTTGGGACATGAGTAGTTTTCCCAGTTAATGGCAGGGTAGTTAAAATCACCCAGTATTAGGGTGTTTGGTTCTATCTTAATATTTTCCAGTATGTTTAGAAAGGTGTAGTGAGAATCTTGGGGTATGGTGGGGATCTGTAGCAAGCTACAATTTGGATTGCAGTCTTACCTAGTGTTAGTTGCACTTGGAGAATTTCAGACACATTGGGTTGGCCAACTAGCCTGGTGGTGTGAATATCCTTGGTGAATATTGACACTCCTCCACCTTTAGTGTTTCGGTCCTGGTTTGGTGGCCGAAAAGTGTGGTAAGAGTTGTAGCCTGGTATTGCAGGGGTGCTCTCTGGAGCCTTGAACCAGGTCTCAGTTACTGCACAGATATCGATATTCTCCATTTTTAGGAGTGCCTTGAGAGAGTGCATTTTGAGGTTTAGACTTCTAGCATTGAGTAGCATTACCTTCAGATTTTGCATGCTTGTACCTGTTACGGTGGTGGTTTTGTCCTTTGAAGTTTGCCTAAAAAAGGCACTATAGGGGTGGCAAGAGCCTTAGCCAGTAACCTGAATCCCAGGGCCGACAGGTGCAGACCATCTCTGGCAAAGCATTGTGGTCTGTCAATCATGTCATCCCAGGCAGACAGATACTGGATCCCCTTTGAATGACACCATAAGCTTAGCCAATTGTTGAAGTCAATCATTTTATCCTTATATTGTGGTATCATTCTGGGCGAAGGCAGGATGCTACTCAGGGCTAGGGTCATACCTGCCTGGGCCACATGATCCGAGAGCTCTTCCATGTCTCTTTTCATGTAGTCCATGGAGGCACGTCTCAAGTCATTCACTCCAACATGGACAATGACAGAGTCATATTTGTACTTGTTGTGGAGTGACTTGAGTGCATGCGTTATGTGGCGGATCCTGGCACCCGACAGGCAGCTGACTGTAATTTTCTCCTTATTCAACCTGGTGAGAGGGACATCAGTGTGTCAGACTATAGAGTCACCTATGACTAAAGTGTTAGGTACATTGTCTTGCCTTAGGGACTGTTGCTGGGTGGCACACTGGTGTTGTGAACTATGTGACACATTGGTTGTGATTGGTGTTTGTTTGCAATTCAGCTTCAGAGGTCTTTGTTGCTTGGGCAGGTTACAGTTAAGGGCCTCTGCATATGTGGATTTAGTGTTGCTATATGTGGGTGTTGGTGGTGCGGGTTTAGAAGGGCTATGTGTTGCTTGAGATGTAGTGTTGGTGTTAACCTTCTCCTCTTGACTGTTTAGCACAATCTTGGGTGGAGAGAGCTTTGCTTCCATTTTGGCTATGTAAGTGCATCTCTCACAGGTTGTAGTGTTGGGTGGTAGGAGGAGTGGGTTGTCTGTGTACATGAGGCAATTGCTGCATTGCCCCAGTATGCCCAGATTCACCAGGTGGACAGGAGAAATCACCGGAAGCTGACCCTTGGACATGCTTGGTTTGGGGCTTTTTTTTTTTTCTAAAGTATAGGAGCTGTTTCCTTAGCAAGGTACTTTGCAATTATAGGCTGTTTAGTGCCTACTATTAATTTCTCCTTGTTAACAAGGAGAGTTCAGTGTTTGTATGAGTTTAAGGCTTCCTAGTGCTTCCCAGCAGGTATTAGAGAAAGTGCTAGTCACAGGGATGCTTAAAGGTAAGATTGAAAAGAATGCACTCTGCAGTGTGCACTAGAGAAGTTAGATGTGAAAGTAGGTAACTTGAGTTTTACCTGTTTAAAAAGTTAAGGTTTAGTGGATAGTTACTATTTTTAAAACAGCAAGATGGATTGAAAGGGGTGGTCACTTTTGTATTTTGGTACTATGAAATACTGTAGGATGGCCAATAAATTTAAATAATTGAAGGGATGGGATTTCAAAAATGATGATTTTGTGATTACTCACATAAGCCAGTGAAAGTAGAGAGAAATGAGATATATGGTCAGATTAACATAAGAGGCGGGCAACTAGAAAGACAGTGGTATTTAACAAGACAACTTAAATGAGTGGGAGGGCGGGAACAAATTCTGCCTGACTCAGAACAGAGAGAGCTGTGGTCTCTTTTGAAGTTTTAATATGCTGTTAAAACAGAATGCAAGCAAAACACAAAGTAAAGAAAACAAACTACAGTATTCAAAATATAGAAAGGCAATACAGTAATACAAAAATAACAGCAAACTAACCTTTCCTTCACAGCAAAGTGTAGCAGAGTCTGGATGAGCCTTTCTGGTAAAGCTCTGAAATGTCATCACTTTAAGTAGAATTTGTGAAAAAAAAACAAGCTTTTAAATCACAATAACTTCTGGAAAATCTGTGTTTAGGTGGAAAACAGTTAAGTACAGCAAGAAAGTACAGAAAACTGATACTTAATCACTCCAAAGTCTCTCTTCTAAGCTAGAAGGCTTGTATCAGTTTAAAGCTTTCTAGTGCTACTCAGTAGATTAGTTACAGGAAAGATGGGAAACAAGTGCAGATGTGGTCTTTTAAACCAGAAAGTTGAAAGAGATGGGCAAACTGTCCAAATGGTCAATAAACTACAATTTCTGGGCCAATAACCACCCCTCTTGTGGTAGACAGGATACCTAGTGCTTACCACTCCCACTGATAAGCTAGAAGGCTTTCCTTCAACACAGAAAGGCTTGTGGGGCTCAAACGCTTACCAACAGTCCTGGATACAGTAACTCTGTATCTAGACTAGGCTAGTTACAGGAAAGGTGAGAAACAAGCGTAAGTGTGGCTTTTAAACCAGAAAGTTGAAAGAGATGGAAAAAAACTGCCCAAACGGCCAATAGCTACAATTTCTGGGCCAGGAACCACTCCTCTTGTGGTAGATAGGCTAGCTAATTCTTACCACTCCCACTGATAAGCTAGAAGGCTTCCCTCCAACACAGAAAGGCTTGAGGGGCTCAGAAGCTTACAAAGAGTCCTGGATACAGCAACTATGTAACCGGACTCGGCTAGTTATAGGAAAGGTGGGAAACAGGCGCAAGTGCGGCTTTCAAACCAGAAAGTTGAAAGAGATGGAAAAAAAACTGCTCAAACAGCCAATAGCTGTCACCCAAATAGGCACCCAAATAAATCTGCTTTGGATACTGTCACCGAGTCCTGTGATATTACTAACTTCTTCATTATTGAGCACGTATCAGTAAACTACTTGTGTATGTGCAATTTTAGAAAAAAAAGTTTGCTGGACTCACAACATCAGCACGGTACTTTAGCTCCTTTATCTCAGTGACCAGCTGTCTCCCTTCTCTCTGCTTGCTCCATCATCTAATTCATTCACTTGGTATTTGAGAGCCTTATAGCTCATTTGTTGCTCACAGAGGTGGAGACAAAGCAACAGAGTGCAGAGTCATCACTTCTTTAACTACAGTCATGTTTTTGCTTTGAGCCCCTAAAGCCTATGCACATGCTCGGCATCTCCAGGGTTCAGAATGCAATGGGCATTAGTCAGGACATGATTCTTGCATGTACAAGTGGCATAATCCCTGAGGACAGTCCTACACTTCTCTTAGCTTGAACATAAAGCCAGAACTCCCATGGGATCTCCAGACTCCACTGAAGATTGTATAATGAGACTGTAACCCTGCATATGCACCTCACCCTGTGTCTCCAAAAAGATGTAAGATGGCAACGCCACATAACATCTCTCTTACCCCATGCCAGTTGCAGAAGATACCTGAGATGTTATTCATACTTGGGTTGACTGAGATGTAGTCAGACCTTCATCCCTCTGTGTGAAAGGAGCTTACTACAGAGTTAGCAAGATTTATAACAAAATGAGGTTTTGATAACTTTCATAAATCAGCCTAGACTTGCAAATAGGTCTAGATTAAATAAAGTACAGAAAGTCAAGAACAATACAGATTTCCACTCCACAACCACTGTAGGCATCCAGACACTTTATTGATTTCTCAAAAATACAAGTTGAGAGCTTTCTTCCCACAATCGGGTCTTCCTCAGAATATTTTAAATACCAAACAACTTGCTCTTAAATACCCATAAGCAACCACCCCACCTATTTCAATTAAAGAATTAACATTCTAACAGATTACTTAAAGCAATCCTACTCAAAAAAAAAAATGTTCTGAGGAAGACCTGATTGTGGGAAGAAAGCGCTCAACTTGTATTTTTGAGAATAACAGTATTTGTCTTGGCATGAATTTTTCTGAAGGGCATGAAGTCTGAAACTCAAAATGTATGTAATTACTTAGTTACTTCAATTCTCAGATTATCCCAGTGACTGCCAGAAAACCACAGATTTTATGAGGGACAGGACAAAAATATGAGGTAAAAATCTGGACATTCTGCTAAAATCTGGACAGTTAAGAGGTATGCATAGATGAGTGAAGCCCTGACTACAACCCAGATGATCTGAGCTTGAATACGATTCCAAGCTAATAAGATGTGGTTGGGGAGTGGTGGAAGTGAGCAGCTAGTACCTATTTACCTTTATCAAGGTAAGGTGGTTGCATAATCTACTAGCATTGAGTGGTTTCCATTTGTTTGTTCAGTCTGCAGTTTGTTATCTGCATTTCAGTGAAAATAAACCCATCAAAACTCAATCCAGCAAATATAGGAAATTAACAGTATCCGACTTGCGTGTGTGTGTGTGTGTGTGTGTGTGTGTGTGTGTGTGTGTATATGTGTTTGTGAAAAATTGTACCTGAGTGGAGTTTTTTAACACCTTTCCTGATCTTTTTAGATTATTAAGAAGCTGTTCTCTCTCTACAATCACTCATTAATATTCAACAGTTTAGAGGCCTTACCAAAATGACGTACTGTCCCTCAGGAAAAAGTCCCTTATGGACAGGAGTAACATGTAAATGTCTGTCTGCCTGGGTTATTCATATTCATAATACAAGGGGCCCTGGATTAATCATACTAAAAATATATTGGGAATGCATGGCTAGACTTCTGAAGAGCCTCACAGATCATTAACCTAGTAAGTACCTATGAACCTATTAAATCATTTTTGTTTCCTTTCTTTTTGGTTTTTGTTCAGTTTTCTTGACCTTATCTTCCTCCTCCTCTTGCACAATACTCTCTTATTATTCCACTTCCTTCTGTTGTCCCAGTCATGTAACTCTATTTCCATGTTCTCTTCCTGATTTCTTTAAATCTTTTTCCTCATCTAAGTCACTTCTCATAGGCTCATTGTACTTTGTGATTGCCTTTTCATCTATTTAAGCATCAGCATTTCCTTTACATCGTTGATGTTCTTATCCTGTTTCTTTCCAAATTACATAACACACATTTATGCACATAAAGATACTTATGTTTTCATGGTTAATCCAAAATATGTTATACATTTAAATGTTTCAGATATGGGTTTAGCTTGGAAAGACCAACAAGATCATTTTATGGTTCCCTATTAAATCAGCGAATGCTTAAAATAGCGAATGCTGTTTAATGAAACCTTTTTAATCAAAATGGTGAAATGCACAGAACAGTGATTTTTTTTTTTCCCCAGGGGAAAAACAAATCACTGGGCTGTTTTTGGGACTTTGTAATTTCCTCCACTGTGGTGCGATCTCAGAGTTGATATATTTAAGTAGGGGGTGTGTGGGGGGCAAATCCTCCCACTTTATTTTGTGTTTTGTTTTTTCTTTTATACGGAGCAGTGATTTTTTCCCTGGGAAAAAATCCCTGTTCCGTGTGTTCAGCATTTTGCCATTTCGATATTTTTGGGTCGATTATACAGCATTCGCTATTTTAACCATTTGCTGTTATAATATAGACCTGATTTTACCTGGCCAAACTCCTAAAAAAGGATGACTTTAGAGGTGCAACATTTTTAAGACTAAGTAAGTGTGCTTTGACTGAATCACAAGTGGTCAAACAAAATTTACTGAAAACTCATTTGATTGAATCACAATTGGCTGGCCACAGATTTCTCTTTCAGCCAAATTCATATATGATCAAATGATATATAACCATGTCTCTCTCTCTCTCTCTCTCTGTATATATATATATATATATATATATATATATATATATATATATATATATATATATATTAACTTTGGAGAAACTGAGAAATGCCATCTTTTGACTGCAGAGGAATGGCTTTCATGGAGCCTGTGTTTTACTGGTCAGATGACTCCCAGCCACTTTACTGTAGTTAGATTCTACCACTCCCATCCTTCTAACAGTGTATAGATTGCACCATATAAACAGCAACAACCATCTAACTTACTTAACATATAGTGTTGATTATTTTACCTCTTTACTTTAATCTTTAACTTTTTACTTCCACGGTGGTGCAGCGGTAGCATTGTTGCCTCACAGCAAGAGATTCTCCCGTTCGATTCTCGGCTTGGGTTGGGCGTGCCTTCTGTGTGGAGTCTGCATGTACTCCCCGCGGTCGAGCTGGCATTCGAAAGACATGCGTTGAATGGGCATGCCTTCGTTGAAGGTTGGGCATCGGGCTGGCAACTCGACACCATAAAAAAAAAAAAAAAAAAACTGCCAATCATTAGTAGACCGGAGTTCCGCTGTGGCGACCCCTAACCGGGTAAAAGCTGAAAGACAAACAACAACAACTTTAATCTTTAACTTTGCTTTTACCATGCAGTTTCTGTGTCAGATATGTCACTCATTTAATATTATTCTGGTTTACATAAAGCTTTATTGTGTTGTTGCAACTAGTGCTTTAACACACAGACCCCCGGATTCACTAATCCTCCATGTAAGACTTAATAAGTCTTACTCGGAGGCTGCAGTTGAACGGCTTGATGTCAGCATGCCATGAATATTCATGAGGGCACACTGACTCAACCGTAACTCTTACACGGACTGAGTAGGAAAGCAGGGGGCATGTCCGACTGCCGAGCAGTCTAAATGTGCACGCCCCTGCAAGGTTTTAAAAAGCATAATAAAAGGTTATAAAAAGAATACTCCAAAAATAGGGAAAAGACTATCTTTTTAAGCATCTTTCTGACTTCAGAGAGGTGTTTAAGCTTTTAACCACCCCCTATGTATTAAGATCGGGTGTTACACTAGGGATAAACATTGGATAGAGCCAGCTCACAAAGTACAGCAGCAGAAGGTAAAACAGCTTTAAAAACTGGGCCTTACACTAGGGATAAACATTGGATAGAGCCAGCTCACAAAGAACAGCAGCAGAAGGTAAAACAGCTTTAAAAACTGTTAAGATATTTCACTCTGCTAAATTTATAAAAGCAAAAAGTATGGCAGAATGAAATGCCTGACCACTTTTAAAGCTGGTCCTTCTTCAGAGAAAGACCCTTTCTGCCTGGTGTCTGTTGAGCAGTGCAGAATGATTTACCTGCTTTCAAATGCTTTGAAAGTTGGTAAGCTGGTAAAACATTTCATGCTCTTTCACTGTTTTCTTGTAAATGGCACATGGAACAGATAAAGGGGTCCGTGCACTACAGAGTTATGATTGGATATTGCCAATCATAACTCTCTATGTATTCCCAACATGGATGACAAGATTCACCTCCCAGGCTTCTCTGTTGAGGTGAATTTCTTGGCACCTATTTGAAACACACAATAAGCTGGTTGTAATTGGAGACATGGTCATAATCTTGTATATCATGGCAAGTATTTGTCTTACTGTATTTCTTATTTCCCTCGTATACGATCAGTTCATGTTGCAGAATTCTACTGCTTCAGTGGTAGCTTAATGGATTTCACAGTTGCAAAATGAAATGCAGTTAATTATAAATCAGTTCATAAGCTTGCCATGAACACTAAAATGAAAGTAAGCTATGTCCTTTTACTGATATTTCTGTCAACCAGCTTAGTTTAAAGAAATTGTTTGTCCAATTGTGAGATTTTTGTTGTGTTAACCATCCAAAAAATGTCGGAATAGTAACCTGTCAGTATAACAGCACCTAAAGGTTGGTTCTATTGTCAGTATAAACTCCACTGTGTGACTTAAGTATGTGAAATCTTTGTAAAAACAAGTTTGTGTCCCAAAGAAAGAATGAGACTCAAGTCATTTCTTTCAACAGGTGCAACACATTTGTCTATTAACAAAGGTTCCCCTTATTTAAATGCTGGTGTGGCTGTGAACATACCAGAACTTTGAAGCATATGTGGTGTAATTACTACACCATTTATCTTTGGGCATCACTTATTTAATGACTTCGATAAAATCATAAGCTTGACTCTCACCTGTTCGTATAAAAAAATGGCTAACAGGATATAATGAGTTAACTAGAGAAAAATTTAAAAAAATGCTTTGGTCTGTACTACAGTCGTGTGTCTTTTGAAGTATCCGTCCTTCCAAACTCACTGCTCTTTCCACTCTTCCCAGCTTCAAATCCCAACTCAAAACTCACCTCCTAACTCACTGGCTCTGCCCCTGCTCTAACCCTGACTAGATACCATTCTGCTCCTAGAACTCTCACTTATCTTCTAATCTTATCAAAAACTTACTACTAAATTCAAATTTGCTTTTTTCCCTTTGATGTTATTTTGCTTATTGCAGACACTGTAAAAAAAATAATTTTTTTTCTTCTCTGAACTATATGTGTAACTTTTATTTACTGTTAAATGCTTTTAATGAATAATGCTCAATGTTTATTGTGCCTCACTTGGAGCTTTTCTCCCCGGGCCTCTGCTGAAAATGGACATGAATCCAGTTGGACCAGCCCGGTCAACAAATGTAAAATAAAATAAAATAAAAAAATAAATAATGTCAACACACAAGTGCGAGTTCGCTCAAATGTACTTGCACCCAACACCACACTCCCTGACACTGTAAACCCCCATCACACTTATATAAAGTTAATAATTATATATATTTTTTTAAATCCACGATGTAGCTGCCCGTATTTGCACGTGTGTGCGTGGGTGTGCCCATTGCTTAGATAGAGTTAGCAATTCTGACATGGAAGAGCATAAGAAAGAATGTTCATGCAGATCAGGCCAAATTGCAATAGCATAATGGTAGAGCGTATGCACAAAGAGAAGGCATTCACAGTTCGAGTCCCTCCACTCCCCTTCTTATTTATGTTTTAAATCAGTATTTGAAATAATACCAGACATATATGATTAAAAGTTTATTAAAAGCAGTGACATGGCCAATGTATCAGTGAACAAACTAAATATTTTTAAAGGACCCAGATATATAATAGCCTGCTGTTAAGTAATGCTTTACACAGCTAAACACAGGTGCCCATACTTTAATAGCGCTTTACCCAGCTAAACAGAGGTGCCCATAGTGTAATACCGCTTTACCCAGCTAAACAGAGTTGCTTATATTTTAATAGCACTTTACCCAGCTAAACAGAGTTGCCCATAGTTTAATAGCGCTTTACCCAGCGCAATAGAGTTGCCCAAAGGTTAAAAGCGCTTTACCCAGCGCAATGTGTTTGCGTGGACGTGCACGCCGCGCCAACCAGGGCACCGTGGAGCAACGTAGAGCTAAGTTGCTTAAATGCAGCCACACCCCCTAGCCTGTCTAGACAGTATTAAAATAAAAGAACGGCAAGGTTTGAACCTGGGACCCTGTGCATCATAATCAAAGTACAGAACCACTAAGCCATAACAACATAGGGGAAGCAGCCACTATTAACATTCATATACTTACAAATGGTAGTTTAACCATTGCTAAGCAGGTCTGCAGTCAGCCGAGAATTTTACAAAATGGCCAATCACAAAAAAGTGCGGGAAATGCGGCATATTTAAGCCCCATAGGTGGGAATAGTCGCCATAACTGATTGTAGCTCACTTTTGCAGTCAGAATGGCAGATGCAGGAGAGGGTTTACGCTTCCGAGCACAACGTTGGGGCATCGAGGAGTCCAAATACATGGTTTGGCTCCTTGTCCACCATCACGAGTCAAGACTCCTGCAGGGCCAGTTCAAAGGGACGGAATACAAGGCAGAGGCTTGGAACCGGTTAGCTCGTGACCTCACCAGTACCACAGGCCTTGGACTGGTGAGCAGGTCCATCACCACCATGCAGACCTGAAGAGACGAAAGCAGGACCACCTGAACCAGTGGATACAGGAGGCCTGTGGGATGCAGAATGCCCCACAACTGAGTATGCAGCCATGGAATGCAGTATGTAAGAATTGATAATGGAGTATGTATAACGGATAGGTATGTCTCAATATCCCTTCATTTACTTTACAGCTGCAGGTGACTGTGCTACGAATCAGCAAGCCTATGCTGATAGGCTGCTAAGGCTGCGCCACCAGGCAGGCTAGTGATTATTCTGCATGTATTGTTATATAAAATATGGGAGAGAGCATGAAAGAAAGTGTTGTAGTCCAATAAAACAGCCATAGAATTGCCTGAATAAGTTCTCTGCATGTACTGCCAGATAAAAATGTCAGAGAGGCAGAAAAAGAGTGTAGTAACCCATTAAGAAAGGTAACATATGTCTGGAATAATATCTCTGCAGGCACTGTCATATAACATAAGTGAGTGAACCTGAAAAAAGATTGTTCTAACCTGTTATGGCTACATACTACAGCAACCTTAAGACCCTACGCTCATCTAATAAAATACTAGTACAAATATGTAAAACCTACAATAAGGCTGGGAACTCTCTGTTCTCTAATACCATGGGTAAAACCTGGAACTCTCTCCCCAGTGACCTGACCTCCATTTCTTCACTAACACAATTTAAAATCAGGCTTAAAACCTACCTCAAATCCCATTGGTTATGCACCTGTATGAACCCAGACTAACCTCTCATGTCTTTTTTTCACAAAGATACCTGTCTTATTACTGTATATACTAACTGTCTAATGAAAACCATAAATATAACAGGCCTTAAAATTGATTAGATTCTCTATCTATATCCAAAAATGTCTTTCAGACTATCTACTATGTTAACAAAAGATACTTATCATAAGATTCTGCAAGCAAATGTGTTTTGAAGTGAACATATTTCCTTATGTTCTACTCTACTCACATCTATATGAGCTTTCATGTATCAGATAGCTTAATTTTGTATTGTACTTGCACCTGTGAAATTTTGTTTTGTTTTTATATATAATATTGTACTTTACTTTTGAGGAGCTTTTCTCCCCAGGCCTCTGCTGAAAATGGACATGTATCCAGCTGGACTAGCCCGGTCAACAAATGTAAAATAAAAAAAATAAAAAAATAAATAAATATTAATAAAGGTATAATATGTCTTGAACACGTCTGCCATAAACACCGGTAAAACAAATAAAGGAGTGAGCCTGTGGAAAAGTGTGCAATGTCATTAATAAAGGTCTAAAACCCAGAGTGTGTCTGTGTCACAGAGTCTGAAATGTTGTTGTACCCTTGCATTATACAAACAGTACTGTTTGAAAATGTGCTGGCAACCCAGAGTTATGCAGTCCCATATAAAGTGGGTGATGGAAGTGGTAGTAGCTGTGAAACATATATACAGTCCACAATAGTCAGTTATTGGCTGGCATGAATAAGTAAATGTGGCACACGTGTAGCATGTAATTATTCACCAGAAATGTGAGTGTGTGTTAAGAAATGCATGGTTCTGTACAAATCGAAGTGAAAATGTCATGTGAAAACATCCCAGATATGTAGATAAAGAAATATAAATGCAAACAAGAAATATGTAGCAGTAACATCTGCATCCTGGACAGTTAGTATGTCAGATATAGGTCAGGCATATATTGAACTAGCCAAACCCATGACACAACCTAATGTATGGTAGCAAGTGTAATAATACAGGTAGGGGATATACACTTGCAGTCACTGGAAATGTAGTGTAGACTAAAAGGTCATTATTAGATGTTAACCGAGGTTTTTTCTACACCGTACTGTATGTGTATAAACCATGCAATTCCACACCTCTATGGGTATGTGTAACCTTAAATATTTGTTGGGACATATGTCCTATTGTTTTATAAATATTTGCATTGATGTTGATGCATGTGCCCTGTTCAAACACCACGTTCATGGTGGCCTGTTGCTACCAAACATCCCTGCATGCTGTTGGAATATCCACTGTCGTTCAATATATGTATGTGTTATGCTTGCTGTTCAACTGTTGGAACCTTGGTGTGTTGGGTTAATGGGAATATTACTGCATGCTGTTACAACTAATCTGGAATGCTGTTGTTTATGTTGTAATTAAACACACCTAATCACAGAACGTATGGGAAGGCCGGTCCCAGCGGACCCACCTGTCCCTCCTCAGTTGGCGAGTGCACCTGGCACCAGCGGCTCTGGTGCCCAGCCCGGGCTCCCCTCCTCCGTTGGTCCTGTGCCACCTTCGGGTGGAAGCGCTGCAGGGGATGGGGCTCATCCCCTCTGTGCAAGCGTGGGTGGAGGAGGGCCACCTGTCACCCTTGCTAGGGTCCGGGCTGTGGTGCATAGGGAGATCCAGCATTCAGTCGCTGATCCCCTATGCCAGCTCGAGGCGACAGTGGCGCGTCTCTCGGGTGAGCCTGCCCATCCTACACAGCCCTCAGCACAGCCACCCTCGGGGCTCTGAAGGTGCAGTGGTGACTGCCCATGGGTGGGGATCTCAGTTCCACTGTTACCATCTGTGGGCTCATGAGCTTGTGATTTCCAAACATACTTCCCCGTCAATTGTGTTCACCCACTCCATGTGTCAAACTCCGCCCCTGTATGCATCTTGTTTGTCTTGTCTGTTTACCTCCCCAACCTACCTCCCCAAATGTACCTACATCCTCTACTTCACATTCCACTCTCACCTGAAAAAAAAATTAAAAAAAAAGACAATCTGTTCCCACAAAAAAATTACGCCCCATACATAGCTGCCCAATTCGCACACATGTCCACTGGACATGTAAACTGATAATTCTAATTGGCAGTACAACATATTTTGTTGTCCTCACCCCTCTCTCATGGGTGGAAGGTTTCAAATTTCACACCAAATTTCAAACATATGCACAGTTGTTGCTGGTAAAGAGATGGGAAGCTATGGACCTTCCCTACACCCATCCTGCACATCCCGAGCTGGTTTCCCTACTGCCTTTCCCTCTTTGTGCCCCCTTTTTCACCACTTTCCTATCTCCCCATTTTCTTTTTTTTAAAAGAAATTAGCACGGGGGTTAGCAGGAGTAAGCATTTTTAAGCAGTAGATAGCGGGGGTGCGCGAGTGTGAGCTTGTGTGTGCTTAGCTAAGCATTGCTAAGAGTCACGCAAACCCGCGCAAACCCGCTTACAACTGCTTAAAAGTGCCTTAGTCACTCTGTATGTCAAGGCCCTTGTACTGCTCAGCAGCAAAATAAAATACCCTTGTCAGTCTCGAACCCGGGACCTTGGACTCACCAGTCTGCATGAAGTACTACTACACCACAACAGATATACAATAACTTAGTGCTGAAAGCAATATATCATGCATTACCATGAGTGAATGTAAAGGGAAAATAGGAATGGCATAACACAAATCTTGTTCTGTGGGCCTTAACCAGCAGGTGTTGTGGAATTGCATGACATGACTGTGAAAAGAGAATCAGCCATGCTAGTAGAGAATAAGGTTACAGTAGCACCTTACAAACACCACACAGTATCAGAGCAGGATAAACACTGGCATATTTGCATAGGTCACAGGCCAGACCTCCCAACAGTGACTGCTCTACAGTGATGACCCTGATTTGTAAACAAATGTTAGCTGTGCCCCTCTGACTCCCTGTGAAATGTACTAACAGTAGGCAGAAAGATGTGGAATCTCACTTAATGACAAATGTCAATAAATGAGAGTAGACACTGCTTGCATGTCAGAAAAGGTGTAGTAATACATATGCTCTGAATCCCCCAAAGTCTGAACTGCAAATTGTCTGAAATATATCACAGGTGTATCCCAGTTATATGTACCTTTCCCTGAGGCTGTTCAAATATATACGTGAGAGTATCTGAGGCCTGGAAGAGTCAGAAACACACAGGCATATCAGCTTGTCTGCTGTTACACACTCTGCAAATAGCTGTAGAATGAATCCCACAGGCATGCCCTTATGTAGAAGTACAACACAGAAATATCAAAGGATGTAGCCATGCACTGCTAGCAACCACCTGTGACAATGCCATTGTTCAGGTGCTGAAAAGAATGCTGTGGTGCACAGTCAAAGAATACTAGGCTGACCTCTGTCTACCATCTGGATATGTCTACAGGTGGGAGCTACTCAGACAGACTACTAGCCTTCACAGACTTACAGGTACACAGCAACTCTGCATGGTCAGTAAGATAAACATCACATGATAATAAATAATGCACTCTGCACTTCTGCACCCCTACCCAAAGGTACTATATACCCGTGTAGTCAGGCACAACCAAGGGTGTAGGTAGGCATACAAAGTAGTGAAATATGTCCAGTTGTCCTGAGCAGACTGTGCTAATGTCAACATAAACAAACCACAAACTGTTCAGAAGTGAGTAACGTACTAATGACAGTGTAGCAGTTCACAAACAGTGCATGTGCCTGATATTCATAATTGGTAGTACAACACACTTAGTTGTCCTCACCCCTCTCTCAGGGGTGGAAGGTTTCAAATATCCCTCCTAATGTATTGCATATGCACAGCTGTTGCTGGTAAAGAAATGGGCAGCTATGGACCCTCTCCACACCCATCCTGTACATCCTGAGCTGGTTTCCCTACTGTCTTCCCCTCTTTGTGCACCCTTTGTCACCAAATTCCTATCTCCCCATTTACTTTTCTGTCAAAGAAATGAGCACAGGTGTTAGCGGGAGTGAGCACTTGTAAACAGTAGTAAGCGGGTTTGCACCAGTGTGCTCATGTGTGTGCTTAGCTTAGCATTGCTAAGATATGATAAGCTAAGCCAAGCTTGGCTTAGTATTGCTAAAATAAAATAAGCTAAGCTAAGCTTAGCTTAGCATCGCTAAGCATCGCACAAACCCGTGCAAACCCACTTACAACTGCTTAAAAGTGCCTTAGTCACTCTGTATGACAAGGCCCTTGTACTGCTCAGCAGCAAAATACAAAACCTTGTCAGTTTCGAAACCGGGACTTTGGACTAACCAGTCTGCATGAAGTACCACTACACCACAGCAGATATGCAACAACTTGGTGCTGAAAGAAATATAACATGTATTACGAGTGAATTTAAAGGGAAAATAGGAAAGCCATAGGAATACATTGCAATAACTACAAAAAAATAAAAAATAAAAAAACAACACCTACAACAGACGGAGGTGAGGAATACAAAGGTAAGGTATGTAACAGATATGTATTTGGTGACATCCGAAAGATGTGTCTGAAGGGTACTCTACATACTGTGAATCATCCATATGTGGCAGCAGTCCATATCTGTATGTACATGCACATTTGCATAGGGCAAGGGACATAGTGCAACTGTTACTGAAGGCTGGACATAAGTATGTTGTTGAAGGCTGCTATGTGCACATATGTATGTAGGTTGTAGTGTGTGGCATTGCAGAAAGCAAGCAGTGCCAGTATATGTCATGTGGTGTTAAATGCTATGGGACTGAGCTACAGGCAGTGAGGCCTGCAACAGCTATACAGCCTGAGGACAGCAGAATGCATTCTGCACAACATTGTGCAATAGTATTACATAACCGTATGTCTCACAACTGTTGCATAATTGACATCCCCACCATGAAAGGTGGGCAGTATATGTGCCTATATGTGCAGCTATATGTACAGCAATGGATGTTTACATGTATGTGTATATATATATATATATATATATGTGTATATATATATATATATATATATATATATATATATATATATATATATATATATATATATGGATATATTTAGATATATATGGATAAATATAGATATATATTGATATGTATGGATATATATAGATATATATAGATATATATGGATATATATGGTTATATGTAGATATATATATATATATATATATATATATATATATATAGAGAGAGAGAGAGAGAGATAGATATGTATGGATATGTATGGATATGATGGATATGTATGGATATGTATAGATATGTATAGATATGGATAGATATGTATAGATATGGATAGATATGGACAGATATGGTTAGATATGGATAGATATAGATATGGATAGATATGGATAGATACGGATGGATATGGATAGATATGTATATATGCATGTATGTGTACATATATATATATATATATATATATATATATATATATATATATATATATATATGAGAGAGTGAGGGAGGCACGGGGTCATATGTACTGCAACAGGTGCCTGTTGTCCAAGGCATGGTCTGAACACCAGTGTTGATAACGCAGTGCCATACCCCATTCCAAAACACCTTACGCAGTAACTGCCACATAGGTGGTAGCCTGCCTAACACTGATGGTGTCAGAAGGATACACGGGACACAGGTGAACAGTAGGCTCCCCTTTCATAATCACAGTGACAACAGTAGTAATGTAATCTGTCTACATGGTACGTGTCATCAGAAAAGGTGTGTCATCTAGGGAAATATAGGTCAGTGTTCCCCTCTACTCATCACAATGCCCCATGTGGTATGTACCTCACATGACAACTACAGCAAGTGGAAAGGCTACAGACATACATAACAAAGAGTAATACTGCCCTCAAACACATGCCCTATGCAGACTGACTCACAAACCACAGCTAGAGTGCGTTGCATACTGCCCACCCAGAGGTTACCACTGCCGGACATACAGAGGTATGTCACACCCACAGCAATTGGCCAACCACCATGACAACACCTCACAATACCTCCGGGCTACATGACCTAGGGCCCTAACCCTTGTCACCTCACTAAACAGCACATGCTGGAGGTACAGATTCCTTTCCACAAATATGCCATACTCTGGACTAAACCACCCAGCTTGAACAAACAAGGCTCCTCATTAGCAGATGTCATACATACCCCTATTGATTGTTTTGGAGATGGGTAATATGCCCTGGGAGTCACCTCTGTGTATCCGGCTGGCAGGAGCAAGTGAAATCACATTACATGTGTGTCAAAGGCCAGGGTAGCATATGGCTAAGCTGCTCTAGGCCCTAGGGCCAATAGCGTATTACCTACCTATGACACAATGCACACACACATGTACTCAGTGCAATACCCGCTATGTGAGGCGGAATGAGTGTGACAGTGACTGTGTGCAAGGTTTGTAAAGGTGTGATAGCTTAGTGTGAAGTTGTGTCTGTCATGGTAGTTTGTGTCCTAGGTGTGAGGCCGGAGAAAGATGTGTCAGTTATTGGGATGCAGACATAGTAGGATGGCATATGTTGTGACGTAGTTCCTTGTGTACGACTGTGATGTCCCAATGTAGGCTGAAGCAATACATGTATGCTCCGTACGTGGTACTGCTGGTGACTCCAGCTCACATATGAACTGTTGTACTACCTGAAGCTGTAGGCCTAAACAGCACAGTATGGTGTATGTTCACAGTCCCTGGTAACACTGTCTTGTGTGTTTCCTGTAGTCTGCACAGATTACATACCACAGGCATAGGTATCTGTAAGTAGGGGCACACAGTACTATAAGGTACACAGGTAATGCTCATCTGTGTCGGCATACATCTGTGTGTTGTATGTATGTCTGATGTGTGTTTAATGATGCCTGTACCATGCCCACAATGACATGTGTGTTACAGGGTATGTGTGTGTACCTAGCAACATGTATACTCTGTTACAGCAGTGTGCCAGCTATATTAACAACTGTGCACATATGTTAGGTAGGGGTATGGCATCAAAGACTAGGGTGGTTTACTGGTAATACTGAAAATGTACATGACATTCATTGCATTGGATGACATATTTCTTCATGCAATAGCTTGATATATATCCCCGGGGTGAGGTTGTGGATTGTATCCCAAACAGTGTGCTGACTACTGGTATATACTGGTGTGTTATATGGAGTGTTGCAGGCACTGTCAGCCAGTTGTGGGCTGAGCACTGATATGTGGTATTGAATGTGTGTATCCTCTGATAGACAGATAGATGCTATATATGGCAGTTAAGTGATATCTGTACTTCATAATGTTAAGTGTGCCACATGACATGCTCACACATTTCGTTTAATTGTCTTCCAGGGCTATGGCTCATCAACGTAACCCATCGTATTCAGCTGCGGAGGAGCAGGAAATACAGAACAGCCTGGTGCAGCACTATAACCTGCTTTTTTCCAGGGCCAGCCAGCACCAGCATGACCATACTGCACTGTGGCAAGACCTTGTTCGCCGGGTAAATGACATAGGCATGCATAACCGGACATATGAGCAGGTACGCCATCACTGCAGTGATTTAATTAGACATGTCCGGGCGTATGCCTGATATCCATAGGCAACAGCTTGCCACAGGTGGTGGGGCGGCCATACATCTCCCCCTCACCAGAGTGGAGGAGCTGCTCCTAAGCATGGTGGTTCCTGGCCTACAGCAGCAACAGCATCACACATGTGACATCATGAAGGCCGGAGCCACCCAGCAGGATGACATGGAGCATGCAGGTAATATGCCCTAGCTGTAGACTACCGTTACCTGTATTGTTAGAATATGCATATGTGAGATGTGTACTGTGTGTTTAGCAGTTGTGCTGCCTACCATGTGCAATACTGATATTTGGAATAGTATCCGTACACCTGTGACTGTTGACTGTTGTTCCACTGTCATTTAGCACACTCACAGTAGCAATGCCACAGTTGTGGCCACTGACAAACTGTGTCATATTCTTCTAGGTCCCTCTGGTGTGACAGCAGGGCAGACAATACATGCTGGTGAGTGTGTTAACACTTTAATATTGGTAATGAAATGTGCATGTCATAGGTGAGGTGTAGGCCATGTACACGTAACACACCTACCATAATGCATGCTGTGCATGTTTGCTGTGAGACATCAATCATCTCAGTAAAGTCAGTAGCTGCCTCAATCACATGCAATGCACAGTGCAGCAGACACAATTGTGGCAACACTGTACTGCACATTGGATATGCATAGTTGCTACAGCTGTACACAACAGGACATGTTTATCATACGCAGTACACGAAAACATGCTACATTTAGCATTACCACACACCCGCTGTAAGGTCACATTTCAGTATCCCATATGTCATGCACACACACATGATGTACCTCAGGGGTAGAGGCCTATCATGGGGCTGTGCAACACTCTGCAACATATAACACAGTCATGTTAGGGAATGCCCCCTATTGGGCACCTCACACACCCATGTACAAGGTGGCTGTGTAATTGTGAATGTAGCCACGGCACTGCAGTTCAGGTACAGCATGCTAGGCGGTGGTCTTGCACACATTAGTAGCTGTGAGTGACCACAAGATGCATGTTGATGATGGCACAGGGTACTACACCCCATCCAGTTACAGTGACCACAGTACTACTCATAGCAGTCATTGCTTTGCACCTCAGTGTTGTGTGTGTGCAAACATATGCACCTATACACAATATAAATAGCATGTTGTCTGTGTGCTTACATATGCCAGTATACACAATATGCACAGCAATCACCATCCACACAAAGTGTCACATATATGTCCTGGAATGCTAGTGGGTGTATAGGTCACTTGACACACATTGGGTATGTGTGGTGTTTAATGTTGCAGTTGTGTAGCATGCCATGTCTGGCACCCACATATCTGCAATATGTCCCACACTCACCATAACCACTGTACACTGGCCATGTCGAGCATTGGGATTCCTTCATGTCAACATGCACCGCACATCCCGTGTGTGTACATAGCATGCATGTGCTACACCCGTGCCCACTATTATCTGCTATGGACACAGACACTGCTCTCAGACATGGATATCTATGTGTCACACAGATAGCACATGCAGCCATGGCATGTATACTTGTGAGTGATGGTGCACAGGCGATCGCAGAGCTGATAATACCTGCACAGCAATGTTGTGTCCATGTACACATTGTGTTCCAGGGTGTAGCCAGTCACTGAACAACTACACAGGTGAATCAAAGCCATGTATACTGCCATTTAATAGGGGCATCTTCACTTGCACTGCATGGTCTTGTGCAACACATATTCTGCATGCTGACACATGTGTGGTGACTGTCTACCTTGTGATACTGACACCCACCTTCACCCACTATAGAGTATGTGTTGGATTGCTGGTATGTGTGTGTATGTGCTGTAGTGAGGTGTGTATGGTTGTTCATGTGTGCATGTGTGTATGTGTGCATGTGTTCATGTGTGCATGTGTGCATGTGTTCATGTGTGCATGTGTTCATGTGTGCATGTGTGCATGTGTGCAGACCATAACGTGTGTTTCCTGTCTTCCTCTCACAGGTGCTGAGTTAGGGGTTGGCCAAAGCAGCAGGCAACCTGAAGCCACTGCCACGAATAGTGGTGATGATGACACATGTATATTGGCACAGGAAGATTTGACAGGGTTTGTCATTGGTCCACCAATCGACAGTACACAGCGTTCAACCCCATCTATGCACACACTCATACTGTCAATACATCCGTCACCACCAATGGCCATAGGTGAGGGACAGCATACAGTTGGCATTGACCAGGAGAGTGTGGTACCCTTGGCACTTACATCCCCTCACAGCAGCCATAACCATAGACCTGGAATGGTACCACATAAGCAGAGGTCCAGGGGTTCTTGTGGGAGCACCACTGGTCGTATTGCCCCTGGCAGGCATGCCCTCACAGGTCTTACGACGACCAGTATATTCCGGGCTGTAATGCAGGCTCAGGCACGTATGGAACGGTACACCAGGCAGGGACTTAGGGAGCAGAGGGCACATTACATCGCTATCAATGACAGCATCTGTGACCTTGCCGGTGTCATCCGGACTTACACCGAGGTCATTGATAGACATTGGGGGGAGACATTAGATGCCCTCCACAACATGTCTTCCATGAACCAGGACCATGCGGGATGGTTGTGATGTTGACGCGGACGCATGCCAGCAACAGCAACAGCTGGCAGTGGTCGCGGACGGCCCACAGTTCACAGCTGCTCCCGTAGTGCCAGTACCAGCCCCAGCAATGCTGGGGCTGGCCTGTCCATTGACCGTCCCAGTAGACCACGTGCACGTGGCTCTGGCCAGTCCCAGCAGGGACATGGGTCCAGTCATCATATCTCTGCCTCTGATGACAGTACCCAGTCAGGGTTGGTACCCGATACTGTCCGTAGCACCCCTGCCAGGCACAGATACTGTGTCTGTGGCCGGAGACAGTAATCTGTACAACCTAGCAGGTACAGAACCTCTTTGGTCCTCTTCAAAAGGAACCTTGACGATTGGATGGGAGAAAGGAAATTCACCCCAGGGATCATGTCAGTCGCCCTGCTAGACAGGGGTCCAGGGAAGTAAATAGTGTGGGAAGAAATAGCCAGGGAATTGTTATGGCTAGGCTTGTATAGGCCCTAGGGCTGATAGCCTAGTACCAACCTATGAACCTATGAACCTATGTCCCACAAGCTACCGTATATGGCAGCCACATGGTGGAGCTGTGTGCATGCAGACACACACACATTGACCAAACAACTAGGGCTCACACATACACACACACATTACATCAACATTGGCCCATACTGTACTTCTGTCCCTCACACACACACACACACACACACACACACACACACACACACACACACAGACATGTCGATTGGATGGGTCAATGTCAGGCTCTGGCGAACAACATAACGCCCTGTGCATATGATGATACCTGTGCTGCCTCCTGTCATCTGCATCATTGATGGAGGGACAGGCTAACATGGTGCTGATGCACAGGGTGACACTATAGCAGTGTAGCAATAATAACAAGTTGTCAACAAGGAAGTGTAATGACATCCTTGTAGGTATATCTGAGCGGACATTATGCATCAAAGAACTGATTGTCAATGTAGCATTGTTTACACCACTGTTAGGTCTGAGTATGTATTGTCCACCCATGTGCCACTTGGCTGAAGTGTAATGTGTTGCCAGCATGTGTTAGTGAGTGGACAGTATGTGTGTGATGTGTGCAGTACAGATTAGCAAGTGTACATCTGTGAACATGGTGGGTGCACACTGTCTGCATGTACGTGCATAGTGGACACATGGGATGTGTGGCATACCCTGTTGTACACATTGTTAACATCTCATAGTATCTTTCAATGGCCAGTATGCATTCTACTACAGTTATGTACTAACATGGGTAGATGTGTGTATGACATGGGTTGACACTATGCTGTGGGTGATACCGTTAATATCTGTCAATGATTTGCAGTCTGGTAGTATACACAACCTCAACAGCATGACTATAAGCAATCATTGGATGATGTCCTGACAAATGACACACAGTAGTAGGGAACCCAGTAACAATTGGATCCTTCCGGTGCTACACTATAACACTAACCAGTGGTAATTACCGCCACCCATTCCTGTGACCACACCTGTTTGGCATATAGCCCCCATAGGTACATGCAAACACACTAGGGATATGTCCATCCAAATCTGGAAATGCATGGATTGGCCTACAATGCATTCCCTGGATGGGACGCATATCCTACACAAGGGTATCATACAGATACCTGTTGTCTGATACATGCTGTATAGCAGTAAGCTGACTATGGCATAGTCATCCTCATGTACTATACATACTATCCCGCCAGTACCACACAGGTGGTAGCCCTCAACATGTATGTTGGGTACCAATGTGTACATACAGCCTCATGTCATGTCATGTGTCCCTTGGTATCCACATATCCATAGGTATTGTGGAGTCTCAAGGTGTATCACATAAGACATTAGAGGCCTGACTGCATATCCACAAGGCAGTCATACACTTATAAAGACTGTCCATTCTTGGCAGTCTTTGTTGTGTATGACCATATCTGACATATACCCCAGGCATATACCCTCACTCACACTACTCTTAAGTAACTGTCATGGGTGTGTGTGCCACAGATGACCTTGGCCACAGAACGCGACAGTGGGCAGCCTTGTCACATACATACATATGTGACCTATGATCTGAGAAGCAGCGGCACAACCTGTCAATGGAAACAAATGTATTCATGTAGTATGCAGGCTTCACACCTATGTACTGATTGAGGGGACATGTACACATATATATTTGCCACGCAGATACCTGATGTGTGCAATGCACTTACTGTTGTAATCATGCTATGTCATGCCATAGTTAAAGCAAAACCCACACCGCATTGACCAACAGTGACACACACACAGTCAGCATTTGCAGGATTCAAACCCCTACCTAGCTATGTTATGATACTAGAGAGCAATCCATTAACACGGCACACTATCTGCTTTACTGGCTGGTTTCCCTTCTACTGCTGTATTTATAGGATGGTGACATCATCAGACTGGACATGGTGATGTGTGTACACTTTGTTTTCTGCCATTCCAGGAATGGTCCATGTGGGTCAGCAGGTGTCAACAGCTTGAACAAGACCTCATATTCCTTACCTTGTGTGATCTATCTGTGGACACATTGACACTCCGTCATATGTCAACACATATTTATGCACAGCTTGTTGGTTTGTGAATACTACATGTGTCTGGGATGTTGATAAAGGGCTATTCAAAGTCTATGTGACACATGTGTAGATGTGTTCATTGATGTATGTCCTGGGTGGCTGCCTTGCAAACAGTCTAGCATGTTTGGGAACCATGATCCGCACATGAACATACCACAGTTGGTTGGGTTGTGTGTATGTCAGCTTCCAATAGATCTGTTTATGACTGCAACCATGATGGACTCCATGACCTTGCAGATCAGACTTCATAGGCGTACTGGACTTGACTTCCCATGGTGTGTTGTGCACCAACACTTGTGGGGAGTGCCATATGTAGTGTAGGGGGTGAGGCTCAGCTGACTGTTCAGGTGCATCATCTGTTTGTTCTGTAGTTTGTGCATGACACATATTGGGAATCAATGTATTCCACTTGCTGCCATGCCTTTGGCAGTGGGGGTAGCTGCTCATCCATTCTACATGTGATATCTCCTGGTATGATGATATGGACTATTGTCAGTGGGAGGTGGGTATGTACATATGGGCCTGTCTGTCATGATGTCAGCATTGTCACTCAGGTACAGTTGGCCCTAACTCAGGACATATATGGATGTACATTGCTATTTATGACATAGCTGAAGGAGGTGTCATGATTCAGTCTGGACTCCTTCTCAGCTACTCTTTACAAAACACCAACGAACATGAGCACTAATCCCTGTTATACTGTTTTACACGCTTAACACCCTACTGATCCTTTGTGATCAGGCTACAGAGTATGTCATGATAATACCTTGGCATGTCCAGGGGTCAGTTTTGTGTGTACTCTCCAGTCCAGCTGGTGGATATTGTGATATTGACACAATGTCACATCTGCCTCATGTACACAGACAACCTTCTCCTCCTCCTGACAAACTCAGATATATGTGTGAGATGCACCTATATAGACATACAGGGTGCTGAGCTCTCTCGACCCATAACTGGCACAGTCTATCAGGTGGTGAAGGTAACCACACACACCACATATCAGTCTCACATATCCTCTAGGAACAGCACTCAATCCACATTATCACACATAGACATACTCAGATGCTGTAAATGTACTCTACCTAAGCAGCAGAGACCTCCAAAGCAGACACACACACACCTGCTACCCCACTACAATACCCACATATCACATAGTTCACAATGTCAGTGTGCCACACAGTCACTGCCCTTCAGGCTAAACAATACACCTAATACACTTGTAATAGGCGACACTTATAGTCAGACACACTGATGTACCACTCACCAGCCCTAACAAGGGAATAGTCACTTTGGGCTGTCTGTTGGGTGCCGGGATCTGCCGCATAACACAGGCAGTCAGGTCACTCCAAAGCAAGCACAGGACTGGCACCATCATTGTCCATGCTGGTGTGTATAACCTCAGATGTTACTCCCTGGACCACATGACATGATACATGGAGGAACACTCTGATCATGTAGCCCAGGCCAGTATGACCCTGACCTTGTCTAGCATCCTACACCCACCAGTTATGATGTCACAGTATACGGACACACATATCACATTTAACAGTTGCCTAACAAATTTGTTTAATTAATAGGGGATACAGTGTCTGTCAGCCTATGGTGACATGCTCAACATGCCACGTGGCTTCACTATGGACAGCTTGCACCTGTCTCCCTTGGACTTTGGAATGCTGGCTAAGGCTCTTGCTACCACCATAGTGCCTTTTTTAAGCAGGGCTCAGAAGACAAACCCA
The DNA here is from genome assembly GCF_019279795.1 of Protopterus annectens. NCBI lineage: Eukaryota > Metazoa > Chordata > Ceratodontiformes > Protopteridae > Protopterus > Protopterus annectens. The sequence goes on from NC_056739.1 coordinate 1,307,694,277, forward strand.
CCTCCATAGACATTACAGGTTAAATGAAACTAAGGGTACTGCTGCTCAACAACAGTTGTGTTAACCTCATATTGTGGCCACTCAGGACTCTCCTCAGTATGGAGGATAGCGATATCTGTGCACTGACAGATGCCTGGTTCAGGCTCACATGCACACCAGCACTACCAGGTTATGTTTCATACCATGCTGTCTGACAACAAGCCTTGGAACAGACAACACAACTAGGGGGAGTATCCATATACATCACAGATACACACACCTCCGGGTTAGTAGCACTGCACAAAGCATCACAGACCATACATATACAACCACCATTGTGCAATACTGCCTTTCAGTTTGTTGCCTGCTACAGAACACACTCCCAAACTCAGGGACCTCACTCGGCTTTCATGGGAACTATGAAGAATATGAAGGTCTCCACAAACACCATTATATTGTGTGACTTCATATACACAAATATTGACTGGGGATACTACTCAAGCCCCGACACCCTCACCCAACAGTCGCTACAATTTGTAGACTCATATGCTATGGCACAACCAGTCAGCACAGCCACAAGGGGGAATACATATTGGACCTGATCATCACCAACATGGGGACTCTATGTTCCACACCAGCAATATACCCCTCATTGGTAAGGTCAGAACATACATGTATCTCACTGGACATACATATACCCTCCACACACCCATCCTGGGTAATCTTGGTGAACTTCACATGAGCCAACATCTCACTTCACCGCAGCAAGGTGGTATCCTTCAGAGACCCTGAGACAGTGGCAAATATGGCTCACACTGCTGCATCCTTTACATACACATTCTATGAACACCTAGTGGACTGCATGGATTGTGCTATCCCAAATAACAACAGGACTCTCTACTCCAATGGCAGGGGACCTGTCTGGTAGACCCCAGCCATTAATAAGCTGTACAACGTCAGGAGGAAGCTACTGCATGATAGAGCACAATCCTAGACTGGGAAGGCATCTGTGATCTGTACTAGCAGACAGCTACGATCACTCATGAACTTTTCTAAGGGCCGCTTCTACCAGACAATTGCAATAGACACGTAGGATTATCACACGGCCTTCTTCAATTATGTCAGGTACCTGGGTGGTCACTCACTGATATGTTGTGAGTTACTGCATACTGACTAAACCTACCCTGAACCCACTGGCATTGCCAACATCCTGGCAAACAGATACCCCCTAAGGAGCAACTATCCATCCCAACAGAGTATAACTTCGCTGACATCACACAGTAACAGGTGAGTGCTGCCCTCCCCAAAAAGTACATCACAGTATCAATGTAACCAGACGGTGTCCCAGCCTGCATCTTACATGAGCATCATGACAGACGTAACCCTCACATTACATCACTGTTCAATATCGGAGTTACCACAGGATATGTACCCAAGGAATGGCATACAGCGACAGTGGTCCCGCTCCACAGAGTTGGTGCCACAACGGACCACAGACAATATTGCCCTATAAGCCTAAGTGGCCTGTTCTGCAAAGCTATGGAGTGTATTGTCATGGGACTCATACACATAGACATCGGGAACCTACGGACACTGTGTCCTACACATTTCAGCGTTGTTGTGGGCAGATCTTGCCTCTTGAACCTGTTTTTATTCTTTAAATCGCTAACAGGTCCATCAACATAGGGACGGCTGTCCACACAGCCTACCTGAACCTTGCAAAACCCTTCAACACAATAACCCACTGGGCCATTATGCATAGGTTCACCAGCATCGATATGGATACATATCTCACATGATGGATTGATACCTGGATCAGGGATAGCACACACATGGTCAGAATTGCAGGTGCTATGTCTGACTATACACCAGTTACATGTGGCATCCCACACGGTTCAGTCCTGGGACCTCTCTTGTTCAGTATATATTTGTCTGACGTACAGGCTACCACAAGGGGAATATGGCTGAACATGTTTGCACTTGACTGCAAACTGGGTGCCATGATCAACTCTTCAGCTGCCACATGCATACTCAAACAGGGTCTCACAAAGATGGATGACTGGTGCCTGAGCCATGGCCTACAGCTAAATGCCATTAGTTGCATAGTCATCTCCTTTGGGAATAACAACATGCCCACACATTACCACATAGGTAGTACTCCATTACATACGGTAGGAGTTGTTAGGGGTTTGGAGACATGACATGTTCGTACTGTCGCCTTTGACATTCACGTTGCCAAAGTGGTTGGACACACCTTCTATGTGGGCCACCTTATCCCATATGGTTTCACGTCTATATCGCGTGAGGTCATTGTGCCCCTATACTCATCACATCCATGCTTGGTTACAATACCACATTTGGGGTGTACCTTACCCGGCACCTGCAGCAACTGTACTGGCCAGGGAAGTTCCGCACCAAGCAGATCTAGGGACTCACACAGATGCCCTGCACAGTTCAGATGCAGTAACTCCAGCTCTACTCAGTCGCTTACCAGCTACTCAGATATGATGTGTGCCTGTTGTTTACAGATATACCCAACCCAGAATTACTGGACATGCTCCACCTCAGGATATCCGACTCCCTTGGAGCTACACACTCCAGGGACGTATACCTCAGCACAGATGTTAATATGTTAATAGGACATTGTGGAGGGACATATTCTTATCCCAGAGGCTCCATTCACTCCAGAATGTAATCCCAGTTTCACATAGGCAGAGCCACCTACTGGAGACATCTTGACGACTGTATGGGTGATCGTATGTTTACCCCTGGGATATCTTCTGTGTCCCTGCTAGACAGAGGCACACTAGCCTAAACGTACATGGGCTATCTTGTGGGACCTACTATTCACACACACAGTGTAGTAATCTGACAGGGTTGCGAATGCCAAACACACTCTGGCTAGGCTTGTACATGCCCTAGGGTAGATAGCCTAGTATCGACCTCTGAACCTATGCTAATGTTCAAGATGCACAATGTTTATTGCTGATACTGTTTGCAGGTCTTTACCATCTTTGCTTTACCAGGTTCTATGAACAACTTCGGTATCTGCAGAACATATTTGATTATGACAGGGTTCCACTATATTATAGATGTGTCTGTTGTCATATAACTGTGTGCACAGGGCGGATTGCTGTATAGTGACAGGTTCCTGGGTTAACACATGCAACTGCCAGATATGCGTGGCCCACTGCTATACTCAGACATGGCCTAAGTGTGTGAGCATGCCCAGTTCTGCCATTCCGTGTTTTGTTGCCTGACATTTGTCTCATTTATTCAAGTGTGTGAGCATGCCCAGTGTGACCTTTCAGTATGTTGCTATCTGAGGTCCACTACATTTGTTGATGTGTGCGAACATGACCGATATTAACATTTATACAGTGTGTGTTGGAAGTCAGGTTCTGTTCTCACTGCAGGACTCACCTTTGTGTCATAACTCGACAAGGATTATGCTGTGCCTGCAGGGTTTCCATGAAATACTTTGCATAGACTTATCAACATTCCTTCATACAGACTGACCACTGCAATACTGTCATGGTTTAGTGGTTCAGTACTTTGTCTATAGTGCACAGTATCCTGGGTTTGAGGCCCATCACTGCTTTATATTTTCATACTGAGCAGACCAGACTGCTTAAGGGCCAGTTAAGCAAATATGAGCATGTTGGCTTTTGTTCAGCTATGCCCTACTTAGACCAGGCTTGTCTGACATTGCTCAATATTCACCAACATTGCTGGACGTTGCCCAATATTACTGAACATTGACCACAGTTGTGCTATTTGGTGTGTGCGATTTTGTTTGCATATACTACATGGTGGTAAATGCTGTTTAGCAGTGCTTTATATTGCTTAACACATGGCAATCATGCCTTAGGTGGTGCTGCAGGGCTGCCTATGTCAGATGCACATACTACACTCCCTGTACATGTTTGAAAGCAGGTAGTGTCAACTTAGGCATCCCTTTTACTATATGTGCGAGTCGGAGAGAGGTATCATTTCCAGAGGTCCTACTGAGCCAGTGTATGTGCTATGCATTGCCTCTTTGCCAAGGCCAAAGCATACTGGGCATGCCTCCTTCTGCCTACTGGGGCAGGCTCAGGTTGTTCCTCCTCTGAGTCACGCTCTGCCTGTGATGGCCTTGGCAATGGTGGGGGGCTGTTTGGCCCAGGCCTATGCTGGTCCTGCTGCAGCTGTTTTCACAGGATCATATTATGTAGCATAGCACATACCATGACAATTTGGGTACATGTAGTTGGTGAGTACTGCAAGGCTCCACCAGATGTGTCCAGGCACCGGAACCGTGACTTGAGCAGCCCAAACACACACTCTATTACATTGCATGTTTGTGCGTGTGCCTCATTATGGCATTCCTGTTCAGGTGTGTGTGCGTTTCTGATGGGTGTCATCAGCCACGGTTCCAGTGCATAGCCAGCATCCCCCACTAGGTGTCCATGTGGGATGTCCCCATTGGCAAATGTCTGGTACAGCTGCATCAGATGCCAGATATGGGAATCATGGTAGCTTCCAGGGCAGCCTGCACACACATTCAGTATTATGCCCTGGGCATCACACACAACCTGGCAGTTGATGGAGGGGAGGCCCTTGCGGTTGAAGTAGACCCTACCCCGCTCGCCGACTGGTGCTTTGATGTGTATGTGCATGCAGTCTATTGCACCCACTACCTCAGGGTATTCCGCTATTTGCTGGAAGAGACGTATATTGCTGGCTAATACCTCACAGGAATTGGGGAAATATACATGATCACCAACATGTGCTGACATGGCATCCAGGAACTGGTGTAGTACCCTGGATGCTGATGCCTGTGATATCCCCATCATATCACCAGTTGGTCTCTGGAAGGTACCTGATGCTAATATTTTTAGGCCAACACATACCTTGGTTTCCACTGGGATGGGTTCCCCTCTGTTGGTTCTGTGTGTGAGGCGTGACCTGCACAGCTCAACAATTTGCTGCAGGAGGTCTCTGTCCACTCTATAGCGCTTCACTATCTCCAGCTCATGTAGCCCCTGGTAGGTTACCCTGGGCCTGTGCACCCTTCTCCGTCTCCTCACTGTGGGTTGTCCAGCAGCATTTCTATTGTCACCACCCTCAGCATGTTGCATATGTTGCCTTATAACAGCAATGGCAGCCCCTAACATTTCTTTGTCTCAGTAAAGCTTTTTCAGTTTTCACTTCTATTAGCTGACTGCAGTGTCAGTTGTGGGAAACATAATGGACTGTTGTTTGCAGAGTTTTAAATGCTAGGCTGGGCTGGGCTAGTGTACTGCCTGTGTAATTGCCTGATTCTGATTGTTTTCACCTGCTAGCTCTGCTAGTACTCCCTGGTAGCTTCCTACTATTTGTTGTGCTTCCTTTTTCCTTTCTGTTTCCTCGGGGGGGGGGGGGGCACCGTGCACACAAGTGCAAACACGCGCACAGCAGCTAACACGTGTGCACACATGCTTACATGGACTAAAACTTGCTTATTTGGGTTAAAACGTGTGCACACCAGCGCAAACGCACTTACAACTCTTTAACATGCTTACTCCGGCTTAAACATGTGTACTCACGCTTACACGCGTGCACTCTGTTTTACTCGGGTTTACACGCACGCATACCCGCTCAGCAAGAAACTTTGGTGTTATCCACGGCATACACCTTCCATTTCTTGCCTTTCCCTAGCCTACCTGTTGACACACCTCTTTCCATGATGTGTAAATGACAGCTGACACATGCCATTCTGCTCCAATGAGCTTCACTTCTGTCATACATACCCCTCTCATGATGTCACCTATCTTCTACTCTGTTACTCCCCATATCCTACTCCTACACTCCACTGACTGTGCTCATTTGCTATGTAAACTTGCGATTCACTATCCTAACGCTCATTTACATAGGATTGCCTACTAATGCTTGGTTACATGTCTTAGACTGAGCTTCCCCCCTTGGCAACCTCTACTCGGTGGCCATGTTGTCTTCAGCCTGCCATTCCCTTGCATTGTACATTGACAATTTCAATAAAATCCACATTTGTGGGTTTTAATTTTTAGTATTCTGGGTTTTAGAGCACAGCTCATTTGCGAGGCGCTGCGCTACTCTTAAACATCGGAAATCGGCGAAAAAAAAAATATATATTTTTATTTTCATATTGCATCAGGAAACATTTCACATGGCCATATATTTGACCATTGGCATGCTTCCTGCACTGGATGCAACCTTTATTTGGAGCTGTCATGGCTCCGTTTTGCTATTTGCAGAACGGTACTCAGTTGTCAACTGAGTACATTTCTACAAATAACACTGCTCTTACTCGGACAGGTTTGGGTTTCCAGAATCGCAAATCTACCTCATTTGCATGCCTTTCACCTGCAATTGAGGTAATTTGCATATCCCAGCCCGGTCCGTGTAAGAGCCGTTTTAGGAGCTCTCTTTCACGCCCCTACAGGCTGTTCCTTGATCGCTCATCGGACATGATGGCTGCATGGAGTCTTACTCTACTCTTAGACTCCGTGCAAGCCATCGTGAATCCGGCCCAGAGTTTAATGTCTTCATTCTTGCTTTTTATTTTAGCACATCTAACTAACAACTTTGGCCATGCTATCAGAATGAACATCAACTACGCTGTTTATCTTTTCTCCGTTACTCCTTATTCCCAAAACTTCTTAACAGTAAAAGAGTTTTATATGAAGTATCATAAATTGAGTCTCTTTCAGTATGTATTACAATAAACAGATCTTAGTATCACAGACCCAAATCAAAGGGTAAAAAGGGCACACAGACAAACCATTGGTGTTAGGTGGGATATTGTGCAGGCACCCTAATGTTTATGGGCATCATTACCAGGTACCTGATCACGGACTATTTTTGCTCTTACACTGAAGAGCTGAGGCAGGATGGAGGGGTCATGTATCTGGCCACCTGGTAGGTGTTTTACTGCAAGGAGCAGATTTTTTTGTTGTTGTTTGTTTTTGTTTTACTCTTCCATTGAAAAGCTGGGGAACAGGAGGGGGGGGGGGGCAATGCACTTGGCTATCCTGCCAGTAGAAGACCTTTTTTTTTTTTTTTTTTTGCTCTTCTATTGATTGAAGAACCAGGGTAGGAGAAGAGGGCATGTATCTGGCTGCCTGGTCAGTGTGCCAGTAGAAGGAGGGGACTTTTTTTGCTCTTCGCCTCAAGAGCTACAGGGGCACTAGTTCATGGGACAGCACAGGCTGCTGGTTGAGTGTGCTACACCTCTGCTGACAAGATCTGTTAATTCCCCTCTACCCCTGCTAGTGCAGCTATAGGCAAGGATATCTTTTTTGCAAAACTCAAGTACAGACTCCACTTCTTTGCCTTTCCCTCTGTCAGAAACATAACCACCCTTCAAGCCCAAATAAAATCTGCTGCTTGATATCAAACTCCCCACAGAATGAATATCATTACCTCAATCTTTCAAAGGCTAAGAGGCTGCCAGTACAAGCCAGAGCCAACCTTCTTCTTGGCTCCCATATTTTCAAAGTACTTCATCATGCCTAGCTTCTCTCACCTCAAAGCTGTTTGCTGCTTCTATGACTATAGCCTAAGGAGCCAAGACAAAGTTGGCCCATCTCCACAAATGCCTTCCTACAGGCTACATTCTTTTAGTCAATACCATCTCAGTTCTTGCCCTGAAACTAAGGTAATTACTTCCTCCTTACATAGCTGAACTGACTGATCTCAGTTTTCAGACCTCAGTTCAAGCACTTTCTGCTCTCCCACACACAGCGGTGGTGTTTCATTGTTGTATTTATTTCTGTTTCATTACTTTATTTTACTGTATGATGGCCGAGTAAGTGGGATGGCCTGATAACCTTTTTTCACCCATGATCTAGGCACTGTCAAGTAAATGTACAATTTTTGTCCAAAATGTAATAAAATTATACAAGATATATATAGGGAATGGAGGTGATTGTACATTACAAAAGAGTTACAAAATTGAGCAGTGTGGGTACAATGTTTGTGACTAAAAGAGAAGCAAATAAAAAAATATTTTAGTCTAAGTTAATCTCATATGGAGGTGATGTTCAGATTGATGATACTGCAGCACCTTGTTGCCTCAAGGACAGACCTACTGTGATATTCCCAGTGTAGAGCCATCTGTTATAGTGCACTGCAGGCCAGAGTGTCAGTGGATGCAGTTGATGCATCCCTGGAGAACTAAGTACACATGCTGTTTCACAGTCAGTGGGCAAAGTCCCACTCTGAACTTGGCCTGCATGATGTGGCCCAGACATGAAAGCATGTGGCCATGTGCTACTAATGGCCAGGTGAGTCTGTGTTGCAAAATCCATAACTCTGATGACTGCATGGTGTGTCAGATTTGCATTTGCCTCAGAGACAAACAGTTACACAATCAGCTTATTCATTTGATGTGCCTTTTATGATCCCATCACACACTGCAGCACCCTATCTCTGTGAATGTGTGGTCATACTTAATGGAGCTACATCTTCTCAGTTAACAAGACGTATTGCCACATAAGTGCCTCGGTCAGGGCCCACACTGGAGGCAGGTGTTCATGACGTCTCACAAGACAGCTGTTACAACTGCGTATGTGAGGAGTAGGAGATGACAACATTTTCAAGACCATTTATCTCCTGTGGAGGTTGGGGGTGGGGGGGCACCTCAGACCTTGAGCTCCTCATCATTGCATACATGTGATTCCTGGTGTGGTCTGCACCATGTAACTAACTTAGGTAATGATGCTAGCAATAAAAACCTTGCTAAGTGTAGCACTACTGACTTGCCTGTTCAACTGTTGTATTTTATACGACATGTATACATATGTTGGACTATTGCTTTACCATGATTATTAATGCATATGCTTTCTTTTCCAAATATCACATCTTTCCTTCATCCAAAGACTTGTACAACTATGGCACATTGAATCCACTATAAATGTCACTGTTGTGCTACCTGTCCAGGTTGTATTGGGGTGGGAGATCCTTCCCATTTTTATAATTACTGTTATATTATGGCTGTGTCTCCATGGTCCCATGAATCATGTTATGTAGGACTCAGCAGGTCATAAATATGCAGCAGGCCTTTAGACGTGTGCAATGGAGTGTGCCACTGGAGCTTTCCTGACAGCAGAAATGCATCTTTATATGCCTGAGAACACACACTGTGGTGTTCTGTCTATCTATGGTAATGGGCACAACTGAAGGCCTCCTGTACAGGTGCCTTTGGAGAGTGCATGGGTATCAGCAAACATGCTTCCAGCAGGTATCTGCTCTGAGTCAAATGCAAGCTGCATGATATTGGAATGCCACATATTGGCAATAAAATTGCTTCCTAGAGTGTGAGTACACACCTACATGATTAATCAATGTGGTCACATACCACCTGGCAGTTCAACAAGTATTATACATGCCTATTGGGACAAGCAAGTGTATGATCTGTAGATGGTTTCTGCATGGCTACATATTTATCACCCCAAGCACCAAGGAAGCTTGGTAGGTGGCATATGGAGTTGAAGACTGCCTTGCTGGGAGTGTGATCAGGAATCTTATATTCTATTTTGCATGTGTCATCAGGCAGTCCAAAAACTACTGCAGGATGTGACTGGCAGAAGATCTTACCTTCCCTATGTATTACTTTCTTCCTTACTGAACTCTTCTTTCACATGTCCCTTTTCATTGCACTATTGACACATTAAAAATTGTACAATGCTTTCTGAGATGGACAAGTTTCCATACAGGAAACCATTTTTTCTGCTCTGCATAGCTGAACAACCCTTTGAATTTCTTGCTACACTAGCCCCTGTTAAATAACATATTTTCCCATTTTGAAAAATAAGTTATACTGCTCCTTTCTATCCTTGAGTCTGCCACACATCATCCTCAAGACAGATTTCAAAAGATCTGGAAAAGTACAGCCATGGAGTTAATATTAACTCCTAAAGAGTTTTAGCTTAAATATATATCATATGATCTTGATGATTTACACTTGGGTATTGTTTCCAAAAGAAGTCTTTTCCTATTCTGGGTTGGAATGTAAATCAAATGCTCAGTCCCTGTTCATGCCAAAAGAAATATGCTAATCCCATGGCATGACAAAATTGTTTTCACAAAATGCCATTTTAGTACGTAACAAATTTCTCACCAAAACAAGATAAGATTTGTAGTATGCCACTTAATTTGAAAACAGTATTTTCTAAACAGTACCTTTCACACCTGAAGGCACAGTTCTTTTTTCTGATACTTCTTTGTCCTAATTAGAGTACCCACCGCAGTTCATTTTTTTTCTCAGCTGGCCAGTCTTTTATCAACCAGCCACACTGACTGTGAAACACTTGAACTATCAACTGAAATTCTCCAGAGAAGTATAACCACTTGCTAAACCTCAATATCAGATGCCCAATTTGCATAGCTCATATTACCACTTCCAAATGGATCCACAGCCTGCTGTTTGGAACTTATTGTCCCATTCTACAGCATATCACTGACACTTTCTGTTGTCCATCTCTCCACATTCAATCTGCAGTGTCATACACAACAGCACAATCTCTACCTTTGGTCATAACCTCCAAAACTGCTACAGCCTTGAATACTTTTTATTAGAAATATCACAAATTGAGCAAAACCTCATCAAAGATAAACAGACATTAATTAAACATATAATAGCATGGGTATGAAGACACAAGCAGGAATAAAACATACGCAAACCATTTTATTATTTTAAAAGTACAAAACGTGGTCCATTATTTCTTTCATCTTTTAACATACTACATATTTTTTTCAGTAAAGAGTCCTAGCAGTCCTTCTTTTCACAAAATTGAAATAGAAGACATTATTCATTGCATCCACCAATTTACTATGCAACTCTGTCAGCCTCAGCATCAGTATGATACAAATAGCAACTCACTTTCACTTGCAAGTAAATTAATTTTTTAAGCTTAGTTACATGTGGTGTTCTATCAGATATTCTATCTGCCCTCATCTAGCTTTTCCAGTGTCATTTCTTCATAAGATAACTAACCATTTTTCCTCCATTTTCTTTTTATTATATTATGTATTTTAATAAAGACTAATTCAATATAAATGCACTGGGTTTCTACTATATATTTGGAAAGCATTCATTATCTTCCACTTAGGACATAATGTTTCTGCTTTTCTCTAATATATTAACTTCTGCAGACAGCTAAGCAAGTGGCATTCCAAATTTCTACATATATGCTTTCATTTGTAGTCTATTATACATTATCGACTAATCTTCTTAACACTGGTAATAACTTTTATTTTCTATCTTCTCAGTAATTTGTATAACTGTCTTTCTATCTTATTCACAACTTCATGAAGTGTTATTTTCAATTGAAACACTTTTATAACTATTTAACCCCCCTTCTGTTTTCTTCGCTTATTTAGGCTATCAAATGCATTCGATAATCAGACACATATATTGTCTACCAGTTTAATATTATTCAAATTCTCATATGTGTTATTAATTAATAATGCCATTATGGATACAAAAATGTTCAGCATGTCTAACCCTTATATTTAATTTCCAGTAAGATACTACACTGTTTAATGGAATTCAGTATTGACCTTAAAATTAGGAAAACACAATAGCTACCGACCCCAATTCTAACCACCATTGTATTCATACCAATACTGCTGTATATACGTTATGACTGGTAAAATATAATGCTTAGAGGAGAAAATCCTTTTCAGCTTAATTTCTGTTAGCTTTCCTAATGTAACTTCTTCTGCCTGCCTCTGAAACTTCTAATCCTCTTCCATCTTTATTATCCCGTTTTAAACACTTTTATTGTAATATCACTTGTGACATAGGCAAACTTACATTTAAATAAAAGTAATCAAACCATGTAAACAAGTTCCCATTTATAAACATTACACATCACATATATTGTTATATATCATAAAATCAAAACAACATTACATAAATTGTCCAATTCCTGCCTTCCCATAACCTAATTCCTCCTGCAAAATATTTTTCTGCAGGTATTGTTCCTACAATTTCCATACTTTAACTTTTTGTCCCTTTTATATTCCACTTGTGTAACTGTACACATATCTGATTTGTTAGACCTCCTATGTATATATATTGATTGCCAGATTTCCTGTGCTTACGTTATAAACCACTGTTATTTGTATACTGTACATTATTTTATTACATTATGCTGTAGACTGGGCTGAGTCTGTAAAACAAATTTAAATAAATGCACGCTTCCTTTCTAGCTACTTTATATTTTGCTTTCACTGTTATAAAAATCCACTTACTTTTCATACCATCCCTCTGAATTTAATGTCTACTATATTAATATTTTCTTCTATGACCCTAAAAGGAAAGTTGTATAATACATAGTTTTCAAACAAAACATCTTTTTTTCCCTTGAACTATTATCTTTGTTTCCTTTATGTGCTACTTTATTTGCTGCAGTCATTCTTAAAATGAACTTTCATCTTTGAAAGACAAAATTCATCTGTGTAGGCATACAGCTTTTACCCCTACAATCCCTGTTGATCTAGAATAAATGTCAATTCATTGAAAAAATGCATCTGTTTAAAATATGAACTACAGAGGTTTGAAGGGGTAGTCCTGAAGCATCTATATTACGCTGTTGAAAATTCAAACTGTCGACAGCGTAATAATCGACACGAAAATGTTGAAAGCCCCAAACATCGAACATACACACAAAAAAAAAAACACCCAAACGCAACACAGATTGCTTTATGCAGGGGGACAAGCCCCCCTGCACCCCCACACCCCCGCTACTTAAATATACCAACTCCGAGATCACACTACATTGCACTAAATGGAAATCTCCCCTTACAGAGATTTCTGTTTACACACGCAATGACTTTCACTTTCAACATTTTGGTATCAACAATATCAGCTTCGATTGTCGGCCTTCGACAGGGTGAAGTAGACCCGTCTTGAAGCATCCTATTTTTCTTTCACTAATTCTTGCTTTAACTTGTCCACTAGTGCAGTAATCATTACATCCTTATGCAGTATTCCCAGTAATTTTGTGATGACTTCCTGTATTTGACACTGTGTTATGAACTGCCTGAGCTTCTGCAATTTGACTTTATCAGAAGCCTTCCTGTGATTTGCTATTACTGTAAGTCCAGACTCATATAAAAAAGATCTTTGATAATACTTTTACTTCCATGTATCTTCCTTCCAATTCCTCTGCAGGCCTTATTTCTATAAATATGTTTATCCCAATATTTCAATTTCTTTCAACACATTGTTGAAAAAAATCTTGCAATGACTTTCCATTACACTTACTCCTTATATTTCTCTTTTTATGCATCTGCTACCACAGCCTTTTTTACACTGCCATATCTTCACTTAAACATATCTCTTGCAATGTACTATTTAAAAGTGGTACAATTTCATCCGTAAGTACATTATACAGTCCCCCTGTAATATAATCTATAACCACTGTTTTCTTGTTTTTAGGCTTAATCATTTCCCCTTTTTCATCATGATATTAACAGGATGAACCTCAACTCCAAGGATCATTCTTAAACATTAATTTAAAAATATATGCTCCCTTTCATAACTTTTCCTGCCTAAGTAAAAAACAGTCATATTTATCCATCAAGCAAAGCAGTCTCTAATTATTGTTATGGCATTTTTCCTCATACTTAAGTGTTACTGAGTATTTAGCAATTCCATCCAACACTCCTCAGTTTTCCTTCTCATTTTCTTGAGACACTTTCATATTCATGTCCCACCAAATGGTTCAAGTCATACCTAATTATCCCACTGCAGCAAAAAATACTATTGTAAACTCTAAACAAATAGCCCTATTCGTTGGAGTCCATAGGTTCATAGGTTCATAGGTAGGCACTAGGCTATCAGCCCAAGTGCCTACGTAAGCCTAGCCAACAAGGTTCCATAGCTTACGCCACCCAAGAAAGTTATTTTCCTGTGCCACTGTTGAGCAGAGATACAGAAGTGATCCCCGGGGTGTATTTCCTATTTCCCATCCACTCATCAAGATTTTTCTTAAAGAGTGCTAATGAAGAACTTTGCTTGACATAGATGGGTAGCCTGTTCCAGAGTATGGGAAGTCTCTGGGACAGGAATCTATCCCTCCAGCATGTCCTGTTTATTGTGGTGACAAGGTTTAGGTCCCTAGAGTGTGTAGCTTGGAGGATTGGGATTTCTTTAGGTGTAGCATGTCCAACAGCTCTGGGTTTGACATAGCTTTATATGTTAGGTAGAGATCACCTCGGAGTAGGTGATATGCTATGGAGTAAATCTGGATTTTTTTGAGGCGGTCAGTTTAGGGCATTTATTTGAGGCCAGTAATCCTCTTTGTGAGGTACTTCTGTGGTCTTTCCAGCTGCTGCAGATGTCTTGTGAGGTACATTACAAAAGGGGCATTGTACTCTATAATGGGTCTAATGAGTGTCGAGTAGAGGGGAACAATGACCTCTTTTTTTCCTGGATGAGAACCCTTTTATGATGAGGTGTGCCACATAGAAGGACTACCTGACTACTGTCACGATGTGATTATCAAAGGAGAGACTACTGTCCACCTGGGTCCCAAGGTCTCTTATCACACATTCAGTGTTAAGTAGATTGCTGCCTATGTGGTAGTTCATGGGTACAGAGTTTTTATCAAAGGGGATGACACTGCACTTTTTGGCATTGATCTTGAGGCTATGGCTCTGACACCAGGCATATGTCTCAGCGAGGCCCTTCTGTAGAATGTCTGCATCATTTGGGGACTTGACTATGGCTCCTAGTTTGCAGTCATCTGTGAACTTCATTAGCCAGCGCCTTCTGTGTTAGCCTGTACTTCAGAGAAGTAGATACCAAACAGGAGAGGTCCCAGGACGTAACCCTGTGGTACTCCACTTGTCACTGCTTTGAGGTCAGACTTGGAATCTGCAACTTTTACAGTGTGGGTTCTGTCAGTGAGCCAGTTGGCAACCCATCTTGTGACTTAGGGATTTATACCTAGTTTAGTGAGTTTAGCTATAATTCCAGAATGGGGGATGGTGTTGAAAGCCTTGGCAAGGTCAAGATAGGCTGTTTGAACCACCTTACCCTCATCTACGGCTTTGGTGACTGCCTCAAAGGCGTCAATCAGGTTCAGGAGGCATGATCTGCCTTTCACAAACCCGAACTGGGTGGGATCCAGAGTTTGGAGGTTACCAATGTCTTTGTTTATGAGTTCCATGATGATATGTTCCATGGCCTTGCAGACCAGCATTGTCAGGCTAATAGGTCAATAGTTCCCGGGATCAGTGGTGGCTCCCCCTTTGTGGAGTGGAATAACTGTTGCTGTGCGCTATTCAGTGAGCACAAAGCCTGATGAGAGGCTATTATTGAACATGGTACTTAAGTGGGGAGCCAGTTTGTTCTGAAGTTCGTGTAAAATGCAGCCTGGGATATTGTCCGGTCCCATGGATGCCGTGTTTTTGGCTTTAGAGAGTGCAGCTTTTACCTGTGTAGTTGTGATTACAGGGACTCTGCATTCTTCCTGTATAGATATGGGCCCTTTAGTGGGTGAGGGAGGGTAAATTTAGCACTGAACCTATCTGCCAGGATGTTGGCAATATCAGTTGGTTCTGTAATTTTCGTACCTTTGTGCTGTAACTCAGAGCAGATCTGGGTGTTGCCATCGAGATTCTTGACATAGCTATAGAATGCTTTGTGGTTGTCCTTAGAATTAGTGGCAATTTTGTTTTCGTAGCTAGCTTTGAAGGATCTTATAAGGGATCTCAGCTTCTTACTGAGGCTGACCAGGGAGCTCCTCCACTCATGGGATTTTACTCTCTTTTGGAACCGTTCCTTCTGTTGTACAGTTTGTTTATGGCAGGGGACCACCAGATTGGCTTCCTTTTTGGAGGAAAGTGTCTTGGTTCTGTTTGGGATAAGACGATCTATGCACTCGTGTAAGTGCTTATAGAGTGCATTTGTGTAGGATTCAGCAGATGTAACTGTATTGTCCATCTGCATGGGTGTCATGAAGTTCACCACTTCTGTCTTAAGAAGCATGAAGTTGGCTTTGGAGAAGTATT